>NW_021133478.1:0-1559 GCF_004193835.3 Ostrinia furnacalis | reverse complement strand
TGTAGGTAGGTACGTATAGCGAAGTTGGAACTTGATATAGAAGTTAGCTGTTTTATATTTTTTTTCACAGCAGAAATCTTTATCTTTGATCTTAATATCTGATCGTACGTATTGTCTTTTAAAATATTACATTTGCCTAAATAAAAATAACCGACCTGCTGCTTATGTAAATTATAATTATTTATAACCCTACTTACAATGCTTATCAATCATAATTAGGTATTATAACCCTACATATTTTAACAATGCATAACAATCATTAGATAGTTTGGCGTATAAGTAGGTAGATAGGTACTATCTAGGCCGAAGGTGGAAGCGATCGACCCGGAAATATTCTCAACCATCTCAACTATCATAATAATTATGTATTTAGAACAGTCCCAGCCCAGTCCCTCCTTACCAATGATATTATAGATAATACCATTGCTCCTTACCATCAATGCAATCGAGCAGACAAAGGACATTGATAAAAATCGCCCTAAGATTTTCAAAGACTTAGTATGTACCTACCTACCATAATTTTAATTATGTATATTTTATTTATTTACTTGCAAGTGTCCAAACCTATCGGACAAGTTGCAGTTCGAAAAAATATTTTAAAAGTATTTAAACGAAATCAAAGTCACCGACATATTGACAGAGCAAAGACAGAGATGCGCTTTTTTAATTCGATTTAGGGCTAATTTTTCAATAGTCGGATAACTTTTAACTGAAGAATAAACTTGTCATTTTGACACATTGCCCATACTGAAACTGTCAATGTGACAAACTTATTCTTCAGTTAAAAGTTATCCGACTATTGAAAAATCGGCCCTTAAGTAAATAATGGTATGATCGATTAGACTAGAGTCCTCAGATCATAGAAAGATTCTATGATCTGAGCTAGAGTCTAATCATTAGACCTTTAGACTGTTTATGTATAAAGTCCACTATTGCATGCCGTGGCAACCTATAATTAAGGCAGCACTTAGATTAAGTTAAATACGTTGTAAATATTGATTGTCTTCCAGTGTAGGTATGTCTTGTTGGTTGTCCTATTAAATAAATAAAATAAATATTTATAGCAACACAATGTTTAAAAATAAAATTTTTCAAAAACGATCAATTTAATCGATTATGTTTATTCTAAATGGACATCCCTATTTGTTAGTCAAATTGTCATTTACTCGCATCACCTTTTCTCTCTCACTCACTCTTGCTGTGTTGCTGTCTTGCTTGATCCTTCTTTGTGATTCGTTTGTGTTTTAGTTTTAGCTTTTATTTTCGGAACTTTATTAACTACAAACTCTTAGATTAATAAAACAAACTAAGTACAAACTTGGCTATTCAAACGGATTGCAATAACGACATACTCAGCCTGGGATTTACTGTTTTTGTGTGGCTCGGCCAAGGCTCGGCTGGTGGTTCTATGGTGTTAGAAAATGAGCAACTTAATTATACACAACAATGGGCAGCACCTCGATCGGTAAGTACCTACATTTTGCTCTGCAATCTTATGAATAAGTACTAGCCTTGCCAAACTTCTGAATTGCCATTCTCATGGCGGGTTGTCTTGAAAA
>NW_021133477.1:0-1060 GCF_004193835.3 Ostrinia furnacalis | reverse complement strand
GGATATCATTACAGATGGGGACTAGTAATACAAAAAAGCAAAGGTTAACATTTGTGGCGATGCACTGCCTGAAGGAATTCCACAACCTAATCCGACAACATGACTAACAGCGCTATGCGAGCGCTGTGAAAGGGTCTCTTTGAGCTACAATAACGACGGAACTAATACGAGTAGATGTCGACTGATAAACATACATTCGTTTTGAAGAATAGTTCAAATACTAGTAATACACTGCAAATAAAACATACTTATACGACTGTCTGTTAGACACAACAAGCAAAATATTTTATATTAGGTATCAAACGATAGCCTTAGATTAGCTTAATCTAAGACGATAGCTAACAAAATTATCTATTAGTAGAAGTATGCTAGAATAGCAATGCGTTGGATGACCCCAGATATTTATTTATTTATTTATTATTATGTAATTATTCAATGTTACTTAGCTGTATTGGCTATGTTTTGCTTTCTGCAAAAAAGGTATTTTAAAGTTTTAATATAATTACAGATCATCAGCAAGTGACGGAATTTTATCGCTTATTGCCCAAATCCAAGCTCTTTTTTTTGTAGTAGTTTACGAGATTTTACTTTTGAGAGTTTTTCGTTTATTTTGATAAGCATTAGTTTTTAGAATAATAAAACTTAATGTGAGCTTAATAAATATTGTATGCATACAACTGTCTGTCTACTTAGATAATATTTTTATAAGTGCAATTTAACATAGCAAAACGAAATATTCGCCTGTTCCAATAATTACCTCATTTTTACTGATTGCAATGTTATTAAAATAATTTATTTTTTTCAAGATCAACGTTTTATCTAAATAATGACTTATATAATTATATATTTTTACATCATCTTCAACGTGACAACTGAACTTACCATCTTCAAAATATTATTTTTTTACTAGAACAACGTGATAAGTTGTCTCTTTTTTTTTCAATCGCTATAATTTCTTCAATTTAACCCCCTTTGTGGTCTAGTGGTAAGCCCACCTGCTTCAGACGCAGAGGTCCCGGGTTCGATTCCCAGTGGGGGCAGATTTTTCTGTTCGGTTTGG
>NW_021133476.1:0-1846 GCF_004193835.3 Ostrinia furnacalis | reverse complement strand
CCGACCTCCGACACAGTGGCACCCAACGTGTTGTACAAGTGGCGGAATGTAGCGAATGTTTTTCGTTACAGGTGGATTATTGTCTACAATTTTGTCAAAAAAAAAAGATAATGTTGCCGTTAAGAAGCCTTTACATGTCTCACAATATTATTGCCCGGATAGCATTTGGTAAGCGCGAAGAACTCTTCTTCGAATTAGTTTATTATGAAATATTTCCTAGCAACAAAGAATATTCGAATACGAATTATGTACATAAAATCAGTAACTTAGTAAAGCTGAGTTGCACCAACATACTTTAACTGTAACTATAACAATGACCACTGTTTTTTGTATGGAGTTAGACAGTTTTTTGACGTTTGTTAAAGTTAAAGTAAGATGATGCAACTCAACCTTATTATAAGTAGATTATTTAACTAAAATAAAATTTCATTATCCAATACGCTGCCATCTTGTATAGCAACCCCACCCCCAATTCGAAACAAAGAAATCGAAAGACAGAGCAAGGTTATAATCTTTATTATTGGAACAAACAAACTACCCTCATAAAACTTCTGATGGTGCAGATATAAAATTGGATAAACACGCGTTTCTTGCATTAGAGAATTAAGGTCGATGGACTGTTTATGTGTAGTCTAGAGGACATTAAGAAAATTCAAAGCGACTCCAAAAATAGTAATAAAACAATATTGCCCTACTGATTTACCTATCTACTAATATTATAAAGATTTGATTGACGACCTAATAAAGGTAGCAGGAAGGCCGCTACCACCCGGGCAATATGGAAATCATTGGGAAGGACTATGTTCAGCTCAGCAGTGGATATGCAGTAGCAGCAGTATCAATGATGATGATGATGACGCGCAGCGCTCTATCAGCGTGACGTTGCAACGTTAACCATGATTACTTACTTAGATAAATGCATTTTAACCTACTACAAATGCGATTTTTCCCAATTAACTTTGATTTTATGCCTTGGAAAAAACGTACAACATTATTGAAGGAAGATTATTATGGTAGATTAGTATGCTTTGCTGTCGAGGTACAGACAACGTAACATTACGGTAAAATAATGTTTATTACTGAAGATTAAATAAAAAATAACACTGCGGGTCTTTACTTGTTATAATAGAGCGATTTGAATATAAAACCGTAGTTTTTACGTAAAAGGTGAAATAAAACAAAATATCCGGAGAAACTCAAGCTATACAAAAAAGGATATACTTTTGTTAATTATTTAACACTCCATAAAAGGTGTCACAGAGCACGCATAAAAACCTTTTTATGGACACATGTAAGGGTGTTGAAATTTTTATCCCGGGCTTCGTACCACATGTATGGAAATGAATTTAAAATGGAAATAGGAAACACTTCAGTTTGAATGTTTTTATTCTGTTGGAAGAAAGTTTCCTGCAGAAAGGAAAAATAAGATTTTAACTACAGATTGCCGAATTTTAATTCAAGATTAAGATACACTAGCCTTAGCCTGCACTTTTATTAGAATGATAAGAAAGTAAAAAAATGGAATACCAAATCCTTTGTAAATATTACCAAAATACATATTTTTTTATGTAATTTTATAACTTTTCCATATTTTTTTCGTTCAATTTCTTTTCTTTTGAGATAATTAAAGTTTATGTATTTACTTACAATAATATTTTCTTGATATGCTATACTATTTATACGGAACCCTACTAGTTAGTTCTCTTCAAATTTAACCAGTTTCTTACTATTACTTCATCAAAAATTCACCCCACCATTCGGAGGGCAGGTCCTCCTAATGACGCGAGCCTCGAGGGAATAGTGCGCCCTATGATGGTATATTTAACGCTCCTCTTGAAAGTATAGC
>NW_021133474.1:0-798 GCF_004193835.3 Ostrinia furnacalis | reverse complement strand
GACCTGGCAACCCTAGCGCCCCTCAATAAAATGAAGCCACGATAGCCGAGCGGTGAAGGGGTCGGACTGGCCGACTCGTGATCCGGGGAACGCGGGTTCGGTCCCCGCCGCCGCTCGACTATTGTGGTGAGCTCACTCGTGACACAAGCATATTTAGCTTAGTACGAGGGGCTAACGGGACTATTAGTAATTTGTGTAATAACAAATTACTAATAATCTTTTTAAAAAAAAAAAAAAAAAAAAAAAAAAAAAAATACGGTCCCACAATGTGGCCGTTTAGTACGCCAGCCCAGACATTGACACTGAACCGATGCTGGTAAGACTGTTGCCGGGTCAATTTGGGGTTACGGTATGACCACCAGTGTTCGTTGTGTTGGTTGAACAGGCCAATCCTTGTAAATAAACATTCATCGGTAAAAAGAACGTTGGCACCCTGGTGGTCTAATACCCATTGACAAAAAGTCATACGAGGCTGTCGGTCCACTCTTGTAAGTTCTTGTACTTTCCGGTAGTGGTATGGATGCATTCCGGCCGAGTTCACAATTCCGCTCGAGGGCGGCGCGGGGCCGCTGGCGGGTGATAATGGCCGCACAACAAACGTACACCGCCGCCTTTCGGAAGCGTCGGGCCGGCAACGTCGCATCTCTCTCCATAGTAAGTGCCTTTTCACACGTTCCGGTTGCCGGCTATCCGGCGCCGGGTACCCGGTCGTGAATGTATGGGCATGCCGGATTAATTACGCCGGAACATGTGAAAGCTACGTACCATGCCCATACACTTCACCACCGGGTACCCGGC
>NW_021133473.1:0-681 GCF_004193835.3 Ostrinia furnacalis | reverse complement strand
TCCTGAATCCTGATACATAAAGTTAGCCTATTAATTTAATACAGGTACGACTGTACCCAGTGTTGCACTATCAAATGCAATTGAAGCGCCTCTAAGCCAGGGTTTTTATGTTCCTGGTCAGGCTATAACCGTTTCGTAAATAACCCTCCTTCTGGCGCAGTCGAGTAAAGTCTATACCTAGTGTTCAGTTAAATGCTCTATATTTTTTATGAATTGCACTGTAGCAAACGAGGCAAAGAAAATCGGTAGTACTACGACCGAACACGATGGAGGACTGTGTTGTGGACGCCCTCGGCTCTGTCCCATCTAGGGTACATAGGACCTTATGTCAAGTCAAGTAAGTCAATTACCTGTATCCTATCTACTTTTTGTCTAGCTAGCTAAAGTCACACAAAGAGACTTGTGACTTCGTGCTCTTTTCCAGTGGGCCTAGGATGCGCGCCGTGATAACTTTTATCGACGTCAAAATATATGGGCAAAATCGATAAAATGGCGTGATAACCGCTTATCGCGGCGCGCATCTTAGGCATACAGAGCCCCGATTACGGTAATTGTTAACGTTTCCAATCCAGACGCGTTTCTGATTCTGCAATACGATTGGTCAAAACTGCTGACGTACGCCAGCGTAAACAGCGTACGTCAGCTGTTTTGACCAATCGTATCGCAGAATCGATGAAGCGT
>NW_021133472.1:0-530 GCF_004193835.3 Ostrinia furnacalis | reverse complement strand
GCGATTTTTATATTTGGAGATTCATTTCTCAATTCCGTGATTCATTTTCTCAATTCGGAGCTCTCTCAATTCGATGCTTAACATTTCTCATAAACCACTTCACAATATTTAGTGACAATGCTATTTTTACATTCAGAATGGAGTAACATTTATTTTTTTGTATTGAAACTACTTAAAAAACTAAATATAAATTTTAGCACCGAATTGAGAAAAAATACACCGTACAGTAGAAATGCCCTTAAAATTAAACTGGAACTTGGAACTTTGACTTTAGAAGAATAACGCAATATACAGATGGTAAATCGTACATTATGTAATTGAGAATGTTACTAGGTATGCAAAATCACTTGAAACCTATGTTACAGTTCGTCGGCGTCGTCGAACAACGTCGTATGATCGCAACCGTCAAAATCTGTTTTTTTGCATTAAACTACTCTAAAATAGCCCCTTTACTAATTTTACAATTTTTCAAAATTCGGAATAATATCGAAGATACAGAAACGAACACCTACGGATGTTATTATTCTAAC
>NW_021133471.1:0-1592 GCF_004193835.3 Ostrinia furnacalis | reverse complement strand
TTAGTAATCCAAGCCGTACACTACACAGATTGCTCTAGCGCAGTCAACGGCTCGACCGTTCGCGAGCCGTCCACGATGGAATTTCGTCGTGTAGTTGACGGCTTGAAGCTCGAGCTCGAGCAGTCGTGTGTACGGCAGCGAATGAATAACTATTCACCGCACGGTCGCGGCCGTCCGTGTACGGCCACTCTAAGGCAGGATTCACATTGACCGGCGCGAGTCGGCGCGCAGCGCAGCGTCCGTTCGCCCAAAAATGCGGTGGAATGCGCGCGTCTGCGCAGGTATCCGCTGGAATACGCTCGGAGCCGACCGGCTTCCGACGCATGCTCGCGCATCCGTCCGGATTGAAATGTCAGTTAATCAGTTGTTAGCAATTACGACTCTAAGCCTGGGTTGCACCATCTTACTTTGACTTTTACAAACGTCAAAAATCTGTCAAACTCCATACAAAAAATACCGGTTATCGTTATAGTTACGGTCAAAGTTAGGTGGTGCAACTCAGCCTAAGAACTGTTAATAAAATACTATTTTCTTTACGGCCGTGTAAGTGCGCTCCACTGCGCGCTGATCAATGAGTATGGTCCCTAAGAGGACGCAAACCACGTGACCGTCCGATCCTCAATATCCCTATAATAGGCGCCTACCGAGTTGGTGTGCCGCAGATTGGTGTCCTTGGGGTTGCCCAGGTACAGCGGGAAGCCGTCTAAAATAAAGTGGCAGTGGGCGGGGCACATAGCGCGTAGAGCTGATGGCCGCTGGGGCAGAAAAGTTCTTGAGTGGCGACCACGAGCCGGAAGACGTAGCGTGGGCAGGCCTCCCACCAGGTGGACCGACGATCCACCTGGTGGGAGGTGGAAATCCTTGGGGGAGGCCTTTGTCCAGCAGTGGACGTCTTTCGGCTGAAACGAACGGGGGCCTACCGAGTTGGTGCGCCGCAGGTTNTGATGGCCGCTGGGGCAGAAAAGTTCTTGAGTGGCGACCACGAGCCGGAAGACGTAGCGTGGGCAGGCCTCCCACCAGGTGGACCGACGATCCACCTGGTGGGAGGTGGAAATCCTTGGGGGAGGCCTTTGTCCAGCAGTGGACGTCTTTCGGCTGAAACGAACGGGGGCCTACCGAGTTGGTGCGCCGCAGGTTGGTGTCCTTGGGGTTGCCCAGGTACAGCAGGAAGCCGTCCTTCTCCCGCGTGCGGAAGTAGGCAGACACGTGCGTGGAGGTGGACATCTCATCGACGGAGTCCGGCAGCCGCGGCTGCAGCGTGGTCAGCCGGTCGAAGGTCACGCCCACTTGGATGCGGTTGGCTACGGCGCGGGCCTGGAATACACACAATTCATTTTTAATTTTAGAAATACTGTATGAGGTGAGTAAGGTCGCAGCAGCAGGTAATGAACCGCAGGAATCTAGAAATATTTGATGTAATACGGGTTTACAATGATGATACAATGATTATGATTATGATTATGATTACTGATGCGTCCGTTGTCTGTATCTTAAAGCTCATAGCAGACTTATCAACTTGGAAAGGGATCAACACCGTATCGCCTTACGCGAGCTGTCATTGCCTTTCGCGCGCTGCCCGCTTGTTTCGAGAA
>NW_021133469.1:0-1104 GCF_004193835.3 Ostrinia furnacalis | reverse complement strand
AACATACCTTTGTTTTTTCAAATAAAATTGACGAATTTCGTTCATCGCTGTCCACGCGTGGTGTTGTCACTCGGAGGTGGCGCATACGACTTCCGCGGGAGCGGCGGGGCGGGGGGATAACGTTAACAAGACAAGACAACAAGTCGAGCAAATTAGTGTAAATTTAGAGGGGGGTGCCCGCTTTAGGCGGAGTGCCCGCTTTGGGCCAGTCTCCCCTATATACAAGAGGTAATATTTGATTTGAGTTTGTCCAGCAGTAAACGTCATAATTTGGCTGATACGAAACGAAAACGAAAAGAAGATTTGATTGTGTGTATTGAATAGGCTCCGAAACTACTGGACCGATATGAAAAATCCTTTCAGCATAAAAATCTTACATTATTTCTGATGAATATAGGCGGTAGGAAGTTTGCCGGACCAGCTAATGGTATATTAAAATTTTGTAAAATGTCAACTTTGTAATGTGCACAGAATTGGATATTCACGCTTGACTTAATATTTAGTAAAAAGTTAAAAGGGCGTTTTTTGTTCGCAAAGTCAATATGGACGCACAATAATTAACGTAAAGTTAGAATTTTAATTAAAGTTCAAATAAAATTAATCAAAGGGTGCTTGTATAACCTCCTGAGACCCCCGGTGTCACTCGTGACACTTGAGTATATATTTTTTTTACAGCGCCATTTATTGGTATTTATGAAAATTAATAAAAGTGTGTGAAACGTTGGAATATGTCACATATCCAAAAAATTGCTATGCCTCGTACGAAAGGGTTTTTTATTTTGTAAACATTAATTGAAATTTTGAATTCGCGCGACCTCCGACATGACACATTCCAAGAAAAGAAAATATTATTTAAAATAAGTTTTTTGGTATTGTTTTGTGTTTTCTGTGTGCTACGGTAATATATCTCTCAGATTGTGTGATAAAACTATTAAAATGTTTCTATTGCAATAAGTATTTTCGTCAATTAATTCGAGTGTCACTGGTGACACTTTGGGCACTCGTGACTTGAAATATGGTCCTTTTTAGGATTGTCTGATGGTAACGTAAAGTCAATGTTATGCAACTTTGATGAGACAGATGATGAAAAAATTGATGTTCCAT
>NW_021133468.1:0-706 GCF_004193835.3 Ostrinia furnacalis | reverse complement strand
TTAGAATGAGATATTAAGTAAATAATAAATTGTTATCTCGAATTGCTAAAATTTCAAAATCATGTTCATGAATGAACTACCATCATTAGAATAACATACTATGTCAATATTAAATAAATAATTGAGAAAATACAGTTTAAAAAGGCAATTTTATAACTGTTAAAAATAAATAAATAATAATCAGTTACTATTCTTAAAGTATTGCGTAGACCTATAATAGTTTTGAGAATATTAACTGAACTGAAGAAAAATATGACGGTATAGTATGACCGGTTAAATGAGACCTCGCCTGCGGAACGCGGGGGCACAGGGGCGGGGCGAGAACGGGGACCGTGCGGGGTGCGGGCGGGGATGATATAAAAGAGATACAATTTCACTAGATAGTTCTCAAGATATGTGACGTCACAGTGAAGTGGTTAGCGGTAAACAGGTGGTGATAAATTTTGTAAAATAAATTATTTTCTAATAAAGAAAATAAATTATTATTAATTAAGAAATTATTTATATTTTTATAATAAACAAAATAATTTATTTTATAAAATTTTAATGAAACAATTCATGTCGTATTTCATGTAAAATTTATTGTGTGCAAGATGTATCCAAATTATTAATCAATCATTTATGTCCATATCAATATCACTAGAACTTGATTCTTCACTTTCAAAGCAGCCATCATCCGAAGTATCTGTCTGAATCATCGTGCACA
>NW_021133467.1:0-619 GCF_004193835.3 Ostrinia furnacalis | reverse complement strand
ACAATACAGAACATCTCCCAAATCGATGTGCATACAATATTATAATACAATACTAGTAAGTAAGAGGTTATGATAACAATATTGCTATCAATAAGTTTATAGAATTGGTCCGCCAGGAATAATTGTTCTTACATAAAGATTTGTGTCATTTAGAACCTAGAAAGTATTTTTTCGGCACTGTTGATCTAACGGCGAACAATGTATGGAGAACGAACATTGTCCTTTTAACTTTGACTTAAATGATTCCGTACGGCTAGCACAAAAAACTTTCGAGTTCAAATCATTTGCGTATTCGAATCGCCATCAAAAGATTTAGTAAGAAAACTACAACAGCGCCCTTGTGAACGTGTCGTAAAGTGAACTTAGTAGAGATGTGGTTGCACGAAACTTATTTTGAGAATCAAAATTGTCACGTTATCGTTTAATTCGAAGATTGAGTATCGAATTTTATCGAATACGCAAACGATTCGAAGACGAAAGTTGTTCATGAGTATTTCTCAAAAAAAATGTACATTTTGAAAAAAAAAAGTGTGCTTTGAAACAGTTCAAAAGTTTTATATTTATAAATCATCACACAAAAAAAACACACACACAATTTTGAAGGATGAATATTAATCTT
>NW_021133465.1:0-849 GCF_004193835.3 Ostrinia furnacalis | reverse complement strand
GATACGTAGGTACGTACCTAGCTAGACACATTATTTCTCATAAATATTACAGGTACGTAATATCGTCAATTTCACACAATTCATTTATTCTAAATATACATTATCGTTTTTAAATTTATTAAACTCTTAATCATTATTAAAATATCCTAACTCGATGCATAAAACCGTATCCCGAAATAGGAGACATGAGTTCACGAACTAAGAAACCGAGCAAAATTTTATCACGAAACAGGATCCAAACAAGAGGTCCGCAGAATAATTAATATTAAAAAAAGTTCAAACTATATAACTATAATTTATGTATTAAGTTACTGTCAAAAGACCAAAGTTTAGCATACAAAAGCTTTCATACTGATATCATGCTTGGTTATTTTTAAATAAAATGTTAAAGTCGTAAGAGCCTTAATATACCGAAGTAGGGGGCACTTACCTTACTAAGAATTAAGTGCTGATTTTGAACTCTGTTTGACGATTATTAAAAGTGTTCGACACAAGTCTCATTCTCATTGCACGCTACCCTATTTCGCCCACAATATCTGAGGTTCGAATCCCTGACGAGCCGACATACAGTGTGTCCGGGCATGTAGTGATCAAACTTTAAGGGCGTAATCTATGGACAATTTTATCGATGAAAATTCTTCAAATTTGGGGCCTGACCCATTTCTCGAAAAATTACATAGATTTAAGTTTTTAATTTTTAGTTTACACCTCTTCTTTAAAAAACAAGTGAAAGCGTGGGTAGCTTAACATTAATAGGCAAATATTTTATATCGACGGTCCCTACGTATAGTAACGTATCTGAAAACGGCCAATTTTACAGGAGAGCTGTTTGAAGGTTTAAACATGTGT
>NW_021133463.1:0-829 GCF_004193835.3 Ostrinia furnacalis | reverse complement strand
TATTCCAACCACTCCAGATCCCCCAGGTAGCAGCAGCCTGTCTAAGTCGCTCTAGACGAGGCAGCATGCCTCGTGCTGTGAGTGGTGAATATCAAGGTGTCAATATCACAATAAATAAATATCTTTGGACAATCTCACACAGCGCCATCTAGCCCCAAAGTAAGCAATTAATATGCTTGTGTTATGGGTGCTAGCTTAACGGATATACTACTTATATACTTTTTTTTTTTAAATACATACATATTATACATAGTAACACCCAGACCCGTCACAGAAATTAAAATTCATCATTTCAAATTCTGCCCGGCCGGGAATCGAACCCGGGACCTCTCAGCATAGTAGTCCGTTCTGAACCACTACACCAAACGGCCGACTAATCACATCACAAATCAAATCAAATCAAATCAAATTAGTTTATTGCAATTGTAGGTACATATCATACTAGGGCACTATTTAAGTTGTGAGCCTCGACATCATAACGTGTTGTTAGACGACATCTGATACTTTGAATGAAAAGTTTGTCATTTTTGACTATAACCTTGTTCAAAACTTTTTGTCATTTGAGCACGTTTTTCATTATTAACATTGAATTGAAAAATGTCTTGACCACAAAAACGTCGAATTGACTTGCGGAAATCTTCGCGCGAAAATTTATTATGACTTTTGACGTGGTTAATCAATACAAAACTGAAGCGGTCAGCTAAATTTCACTTTTGGTGATAAAGATCTATCCTTTACCATTGTAAAACGCTAGTTTAAGAAGTATAATATTGTATGTCATTGGCTCATCAGTGAATTTTGCGAAAGTCGTCCAAAATGACTATTGTGG
>NW_021133462.1:0-809 GCF_004193835.3 Ostrinia furnacalis | reverse complement strand
CGTGATGGTGAGGTTCCTGTTAGGCCGCGCGTGGTTGATGGGTATCGTGGCGCCCTGGATCTTGTCGCACCAGCCCGCGAAGTAGCGCCACGTGTCGATGGACATGCCCACGTGGGTCTTAAGAGCCAGCGTGTATACAGCGCCCGAGTCTAGACACTTGTAGGCTAAGGATGCCGCGATAAACTTTTATCGATTTTGCACGATAAGCCCATACATTTGTCGTCTAAAATAGTCGATATGATTTTATCACGGTGCACATCCCGACTAAATAATAATAATAACGTACCTTCTTAGTAATGGTGAGGTTCCTGTTAGGCCGCGCATGGTTGATGGGTATCGTGGCGCCCTGGATCTTGTCGCACCAGCCCGAAAAGTAGCGCCACGTGTCTAATGACATGCCCACGTGGGTCTTGAGAGCCAGCGTGTATACAGCGCCCGAGTGTATACACTTGTAGGCTAAGGATGCCGCGATAAACTTTTATCGATTTGATACGATAAGCCCATACATTTGTCGTCTAATAACATACCTTTTTCGTGATGGTGAGGTTCCTGTTAGGCCGCGCGTGGTTGATGGGTATCGTGGCGCCCTGGATCTTGTCACACAAGCGTATATACTGCGCCCGAGTCTAGACTCTTGTAGGCTAAGGATGCCGCGATAAACTTTTATCGATTCTGCACGATAAGCCCATACATTTATCGTCTAATAACGCACCTTCTTCGTGATGGTGAGGTTCCTGTTAGGCCGCGCGTGGTTGATGGGTACAGTAGCGCCCTGGATCTTGTCACACCAGCGTATATACTGCGCCCGA
>NW_021133461.1:0-707 GCF_004193835.3 Ostrinia furnacalis | reverse complement strand
ACTATCAAAACCACATGGCTGATTCTCCAAATATCTTTGGTATATTAAAGAGGGTTCATTATGATCATCATTTTAGCCATAGGAGTACTGCTGAACACAGGTCTCCCCCAAAGATTTCCATAATGACCGGTTAGTAGCGGCCTTTAGCGCCTTCCTGCTACCTTTATGAGGTTTTCGGTTCACCTTATAGGTGGACGTCTTACGCTGTGCTTTCCGGTACGTGGTCTCCACTCCAGAACCTTGCTGCCCCATCGGCCATCAGTTCTGCGTACTATGTGCCCTGCCCATTGCTATTTTAGCTGGCTAATCCGTCGGGCTAGCGACGACAAAAATTATGCTTCTGCAAATGCCCTGATGATGAAGCACTGACCTTGGCCATCTTGACGGAGGGGCCATCTCTGTTCAATGAAATGTATTCTCTATCCAGAGTATAAGAGGATGTATTACCTTGGCGACGTGTTCAGCAGCAAGAAGACTTGCCGGTGTCGATGTGGCGTCCCTGGTCGATCTTGACGGAGGCGCCGCGTCTCTGTTCATTGTAATCTAACCTATATTTCTATAGTATTAGAGGGCTTATTACCTTGGCGACGTGTACAGCAGCAAGAAGACTTGCCGGTGTCGATGGGGCGGCCCTGGTCGATCTTGACGGAGGCGCCCAACATAATTTAAACCATATTCCCACAGCATAAGGGTCACATTACCTTGGC
>NW_021133460.1:0-46006 GCF_004193835.3 Ostrinia furnacalis | reverse complement strand
CGAATGCCTTTGCCTTTTCCTGCAAGAGGAAAGAACGAAACCAAAAAAAAAAAAAAAAAAAAAAAACATATCGTCACGTTTGTCTTTATTTAAAAATGTTGACATTCCAAATTCAAATCAATTTATTATCTTTGGTGCTTTAAAGAAACCGCACGCAAGTTTTATTTTTAATAATATCGGAGGGTAATTTGTTTGACTTTGAGTGTTAGTGTCAAAATGTCTAGTATTGTTTGGTTTCTCTCGTGAAAATATCACGTTCTGAAAAAATATTCCGCGAAATATGTTTTGCATGAGTTTCTCACGTTGAAACTTAGTGAAATGACTTTATTTTATTAACTAAACTTCGTCAAAAGTGCGGTGATTATTGTTGTGAAGTGCTAAGTTAAAAATTGTTTGTTACCAGATTGTCGAGGCCTCCAGATATGAAGCTGAAGAACCATTATAGGTAAGTCTTTGTGGTAGTAATTGGTACTTTACTACGATTATTGTGATTGGTGGTATTTTGTAAATATTGTGTATTGATTTGTTTTTGGATTCATTAGTCGTATTGTTTTCGTTTATACAAACGACGCAGCTCGTTGTTACAGCTACAAAATTATTTCAGGCGCCATTGTATGATGACTATTTAATGATAATACAAGGCAGAATCTATGAATGAGTTTGCATTGGGTTTTTAGCGTTCTTTGTAACGTAATTTAGCATCTACTTAATCGGCTTTGTGGTTGAATGTTAAGAGAATCTGCTTTTTACCCCACTGCGCCAGAAGGAGGATTATGTTTTTATATCCAGAAGGCTAAATTTCGTGCTCGGTTTGGTTGCTTGCCGCCTGGCTGGCACCGTCTTACCTAAGTTTATCGCCATAACAAAACGTTACAGGATTGTTTTGTTTTTAATAGGAAGTTACAAAAGTATGTTCGTTCGTTTCAGTCAAATGACTGAAATGCTGGATAAAGGCCTCCCCCAAGGATTTCCACAGCGACCGGTCCTGCGCCGCCCACACCTCCCTCGACCCTAACCAGATCGTCGGTCCACCTAGTGGGGGCCTGCCCACACTACGTCTTCCGGCCCGTGGTCGCCACTCGAGAACTTTCCTGCCCCAGCGGCCATCAGCTCAGCGAGCTATGTGCCCCGCCCAGTGCCACTTGATTTTATCAATTCTGCGGGTTATATCGGTCGCTTTGAAAAAACAGTCGACTTTTTCTTTAGAACACAGTGGGCTCACTGCACCTACCCCAAAAGCGATTAGATTACAAAAAACCGGTAACTTAGCAAATTGTTAACACTGACGGCTGATAAGGCTTACCGGAATCCGGTAAAGGCGGCACGATTTGTCGTTTCACGAGACGTTTTAAGAAGCCGACTTTTTTGGGAAAGTTTGATTGTGCGAGGAAATTTTTCCGATAAAGACCAGTAAAAAGAATTGGTGTTTATTAATTGTATTGACTTTAAATAAATTCAAGGTATAAAAAATACAATAAGATGTTAGTTCGTTCGTTCGTTTCAGATAAATGACATACACTGCTGGACAAACGCCTCCCCTAAAAAATTCTATAACGACAAGATGCATAGTACTTCTTCAATTTGCTAACTAGTGCCTTCACCTTAGAATAGAATAGAATTTATTGATCACAGTAAACACACACAAATTATTAACAACACAAAACGAATATAGAAAATAGCGGGCCACTGCGTCAATAGGCCCGCTCAGTATTTATCATGACATGCTCGTAAGGGCATGTCAAGAAACTGGTCTTCCGCGAGAGCCCTTGTTGTGGCATCGCGCATCCCTTCGAACCTTATTCTTGATGATAATTTCATCCAGACAGATACGATCTATGATGGAGCGAGCTTGCCTAGAAGGCTCATCTAATCTAATCTCTTACCACTCTAATTAAAATGCTCTATTAGTGTCTCTTCATCCAAAACATTTATTGCTCCAAAACAGCCCTTGTAAAACCGCCAAGAATCCCCAAATTAGCGAACAAAGGCGTATTTAATTATTATCGACGTACAAAAGACCTTACATTTGTTTTTTACGCGTATCCTGCCCTAAGCCTCTAAAAAGTCAGGCGCTCCATATATTTTGGCTGGATCTCTCGTCTCGCTCTGGAGTAGGGAGTTGGAAAGGGACGGCCGATTCTTCCGGCACATTACGTCACCTGTTAAACCTTCAATAATTCAGCAGTGTAAAACGTTGTTTAAGCTCACACCCGTCCGCTCTCACACCGAATTGTAACATTAGATTATGTAAGATTCGCTGTTACAACGCCTTATTGGTCCAATATCAGAAGTTTCTGGGTAATTTAATGAATTTTTGATAACTGATAATTCCTGTAACAGCTATTACAAGTTGAGTCTCAAACAGTTATTTTTATAACTTGAAAAATCTGATTGCCCAAGGGGGGAATCGTGTAGCTTTGGACAATGGACATAGCCTACAATGTAGGTCCTACATTACCTACCCTTTAGACAGCTAACCTCGAGAAGGTAGTGGTAGAAGATCGTGCTTTTTATCTGAGTTTTTATCGTTCCTAAGCCTCGCTTACAACTAGTAGTAACTGTCATTGCCTTGCCTGAAATTTATAACCCTAATATGATAATATTTTACTATATATATAATATAATTTCACTACTGCCTCTACGGTGATGTATCGAGGTGATCATTAAATGATAAGGTTGGGATACTTTTTAAAGAGATAGTTGGTTAGTAGAGTGTAGCAAGGGGAGGTAAGGATATAGCTGAGAGAACAATTTGTTGGAAATAGGTTCGCAGGTTTGGTTTGATATTTTAATCGGTAGCATAGAATAATAATAAGTACTACGTACAGAATTTATTCTTCGCGAAGGTATTTGAAAAAATGTATGCTCAATGTCGTTAACAATATGGTGTAATTTAGCTTATCTGAAGAGTCGAGCACCATTTTGTTGACTAAAGTCAGTGATCGGTACTGCGCCGAAGCCATAGGGCTGACTTCGGTAAAATGATGTGTGACGTGAGGTGCCAAACTGCGGAATATGGCGGAGCAAATACATGAATAAGCTTGAGTTATACATATTTTGTGTTTCTATTATTGTTCAGGCAGTAAAAAATACTGCACAGTATTAATTACACGACCGTTTTTACATATAGTTTATCCCACCAAAAACATTCTGTAAAAAACTAGCCAAGTCTCGATGAAGCTGCTTGTTTATCTCTAAAAAGTAATGAAATCTAGACAAAGTCGTGCCAAGTCTATGGTTCTTTACTGCGATTTCTTTATTATTATAGTTAATGTTGTGTGACTTGGCCGTTGAAGACTTTTGAATTATCCCCGGGGCACTTTCTCATTCGAATATACCTCTAAATATGAAATTAGCTTTTTTTGTTTTTTTTTTTGGTTAAGATTTAGAGGTCTACCAGCTGTCAAAATATTTACAAAAAGCTTTGAAGATCTTAAATCATGGTTTCATAAATGTTTTATTTAAGTGTTTATATCACATTTTACGTGCAAATGAACATCGCATAGATAGAATAGACAATCGCTTCTTGTCCCCTTCTCCCCTCAACCCCTCTTCTGTACCGACCATGGTACCGACGCGTCGAGATACTAACAAGTCAACTCTTATATCCTAAAAATAATTGATTTAAATATGTACATTGTACAGTCGCGGAATGAAAAGGTTCGTCACCTTAGTGTCGGTTTTCGCTTGCACTAGGTATTGTAAGAGTCAAACCTGCCAACATAACAGTGCAAGAAACAGTGCTGCTAACATTTAAATAAATATGACGTTTGCTAACGAATAAGGTTTTGCTTATTTATTTTTCTATCCCATAAGTGCAATGTTACAAAATGTAGTTTTTTTTTATAGAAATAATAATGGCAGGTTGAACCAACAAGAAGGTTTTAGTTTATCAATCATAATAATCTTCTTGACAAGATAAATCGTCAAACAACTTCGATCTGAATAATTTTGAACTTTACTAAGCAACAGTTAAAGATTATTTTCTCTAACTCGAGATTATTCTGTAACATAGTTTCAAAAGGTAATATGTGCTCGCGATTCGTTGAAGGAATCAATTTGAAAACTGACGAACCTTTTCATTCCGTGACTGTACATAATTATCTTAGTTCATAGCAACAACAATAATTTTGTAATATTTTTATTTTTCGGCTATAAAAATAAATGAATCTAACAAATACAGATTTAGTGTTTTTACTTAATATTCAAACCTTGGTAGCGACCCCTAAATGTCTTTTAAAAAATTTAAAAAAAAAATTGAAAGACTTTCATATGGTATATATTAAAATTACGTGGTGCCCCGCAAAATCTAAGAAAAAATTTTTTTTTCGTAGGAATAAGGACCACCCCCTACTATTTATATTATGTTATTGCTATTTATCTATGAAAATAAGACAAAATATATGTTTTATAAACACTTAAGAGTCATTTACAGCGATAAAGTTTGAAAAAATTATTGCTGTGAAGTACAGAATCACTTTCGTGGCATCAAAAAATTCAAAACGTTAAAGCTTCCAAACGAGACTCACTATTTGACTGATTTACTGAGAATACAATCTTCACATCAAGCGCTACAATTTTTGTTTACAAAAAGTTGAAATAAGTTAGAAATAAAATTCGCCACGAAGGTGACGATGAGAACCGTGGCGATGAGAAATACCCTGGTATAACTACGTCGTCGGACATTGCTAAGGGAAGGCTCAAGATCTGGGAGACATGAATCAGTGCTTAAGGGTTAGGATTTTATTCATGACTAGTGGCCGCCCGCGATTTCGTACGCGTGGATCCCGTTTTACCCCTTTCATCTATCTTACGCGATTTTTTCATACAAATGTTTTTTACCGCTAACTCCCGTTCCCGTGGGAATTTTGCAATATCCTGTTGTAACTAAGCTTTCAGTTTACTAAGGTACCTGCATGCCAAATTTAAAGCGTCTAACTTACGTGGTTTAGATTTTTTCATACAAATGTTTTTTCCCGCTAACTCCCGTTGTTCCCGTGGGAATTTTGCAATATCATGTTGTAACTAAGCTTTCAGTTTACTAAGGTACTTGCATGCCAAATATCAAGCGTCTAACTTAAGCGGTTTAGATTTTTCATACAAAAGGATTTTCCCGGTAATTTCCGTGCCCGTGGGAATTCCTAAGTATACTATAACCTGCCCAGGAGTATGAAGAATAATTGTGCCAAGTTTCGTTAAAATCCGTCGAGTAGTTTTTGTTTCTATAAGGAACATACAGACAGACAGACAAAAATTTTACTGATTGCATTTTTGGCATCAGTATCGATCACTAATCACCCCCTGATAGTTATTTTGAAAATATATTTCATGTACAGAATTGACCTCTCTACAGATTTATTATAAGTAATCAGCCCACAACTCCATATGAGTTGAAAACTTTCATCCCGACTGATTGTGTCCAAATGAATGACACCATACTGATATTTTCATAATGACAGGCTATTCGTAGTGATACTTTTTTCTTGTTTTTATTGTTTTTTTTTTCATATTTGACACAAAGTGACAAAGCATACGTGGATAATGGCGTGGATAGCGTGAGTCAGTAAGTTTAGTAGAAAAATTCCTTTTGCTTTATTTATTATCTCTTAGTTATCATTAAATAGTAGTATATTTAAGTATAGTAAGTAGGTATGTTATTTTAATGTATAATGACATTGTCCAGTTTCATCAAAATCTGTCAATAAGTTTTTTCCGAGCGAGTAATAGACATCCATCCATCTCACAAACTTTCGCGTTTATAATATTAGAATAGATACATAGATAAGGCCTTATTGATTATAATCATCAACAGGTCCAGGCTAGAGATGCAAACTATCCGTTTTGATTTAGTCCTCCAAACAGGTTGTTCATGCCCTGTACTTCAGACTTTATTGCTATAGTATATCAATGTTGAAAGATGCGGTCCAGTCCTGTCCTCTTTCCAGGCCATAAACTTGATAGCGGCAACCACTTCGCCAGGACTTAACTACTTGGAACCGTCTCCATTGACACCGGACCGAAATATCGTGCTAGATTAATAATATTTAACAGTTTTACACACATGAAAAGGTTTGACCTTAATCCCAGCTGATAAAAGATTACGAGAAGGTTTACTAAAAATAAAACATGGCAAGAGTGTATAGACACTTACATGGCAGGTATTACCATCCTGCATCTCACTTAACATCAGATCAGCTTTGCAAAAAAACCTAACAACTTAAAAACATTCAGGGACTGTGCAAAAACTAACGCTGACTGAGCTATAATCCTATTTACTTTTGAAAATGTCTAACTACGATAATACTTTTTATATTTTTAACTAGCATTATCTTAAGAATTTACAACTACGACATTTTGCCGTCCGTCATGTGACATTGGAAAAATGAACTAGCGAGAAAATGTTTACTCGATGTAGTAAAAAGACTACTTATACCGCGAAATCAAAAGCGGAAAATTGCTTTAGACGAAACAGCCTTCATAAGAACTAAGCGAATTACACGGAATAGTCAAAAGAAAGAATCCGTCTTCTTTGGGACAGCTCACTGTGTCATTGCGGTATCACGAGTATTCACGAGTATATTTATTTGCGTAACATTCCAAGAAAAATAGCATTTCTTACCCCTTAGAAATAAATATGCTAGAAGGAAAGATTTAGTGCTCGGTACCTTTACATTCGAAAAAATTTCATGTTTGTCTTTAGGGACATTGCAAATCTCAATTTTAAAGTGGGTAGTTGTGAATCTACGGCGTACGCTCCACTCAGTCAACAGAACCGTTATTGGTTCAGTACGTTTAAAATCGGCGATGCACTTGCGCGCACGCACCGCGGGGAACAGTTTTATCTAACTTTATTTTGTTAAGGGGGTNGCCCCCAGATTGTCTTTACAATGCAAATGGGTGAAGAATACAATACTTGCTCATGATTGTCTTGTCGATTAGGTATCTCAGGAGGGGTAGTTTTCGATGCAAACTCACGGATATGAACAGGCCTGTCCGTGGTTACACGTCGGTGTGACTGAAGCGTTCAGTAATCCGAGATTTAGCGCGCGCACTAATCCGCGGCGGGTACGTTCGCCGCAGATTTATAACCCGCACATTGGCTCATTCAATTAGCGATTGTGCCACTACTCTCGATTAGAGTTAGGAAGAAAAAAGATACTCGTGATCATACGGACAGTAGTAGTGCCTGGTTTAAGACAATAATGGTAGCTAGATTAGCAAAAGGTATCAATTCATTATTTTTAGACTTAGGCCCAGAACAGACGGTGAAACGCAACTACAACGAAACTGCAACTGCTAGTTACTTTTGAGTTCCATCTAAGTTTCTGTCCGTTGAGAGACTACACATGACACGACCAGTTTGAAACTTCCAGTTTCAGTTTCATTCATCAGAATCATAAGAAAGTTGCAGTTTCGTTGCAGTTGCGTTTCACCGTCTGTTGTGGGCCTAAGGGCCCTAAGGATAAAGTTTTCAGGCTCTAGACTCATCTAAAGAGCCTCATTTTATTAATTGACGTTAATAAGTGTAAAATCTTGGTAAAAATTTAATAACGGCATTTTTATTCATATCATATTAAAATACGAAAATAACTTCTCTGTCTTACGCCACTGAACGAATTTAGATGAATTTTGGAATGGAGATAAATGGATTTAGATTTCATTGTCCCAAAAATACTCTGGAAAGGCCAAGGCTTCCATAAATATGTAATGAAAATGTATGTCAAGGATCAACATCTCTCAAGTATGAGATCTGAAAATTCATACAGCGATTTTAAATGCGTTTAACTTGATAAAGATTACCCGTCCCATTATTATTGTATTTTAATAATAGTTATATTTTAACGACTGTAAACCCTTGAAAAAGAGGTTGACAATAGTGACTGAGTTTCTTGCGCTGCTTCTTCTCAGCACTGTCCCAATTATTGTCCCGAAGCAATGGTAGGGTTAATACTGGGACGTGTGAAAGTGTTATTATAAGCCTACTTGCAAAAATAAAATGAGTAAATTACGCGAGAAAGAAAGTGGGAAAATAGTACAATATCATAGAAACCCAACGACATTTGGGCGGAGCCACGGGCTTTTGATATTTTGTTCTTTAAAATATTTTCTACGACATAAAACTATTAGTGTTAGCCATTCTTCTTCCAAATGGTCCATTTCCTCTTCCTATAAACTATAGTATATCTATTTTATAATCCTTATTTGATATATGGTTATGTACCGCGTATATTCTGGTGCTGACAAATAAAATGTATGAAGGCATTTTTCAAATGGGTTACCTAAGGGCTATATTTCACCGGGACACCATGGCGGCGCAACCAGTCGCCGCTACCAACAAAATGTATAGAGCTTTGCGCAACCAATCGGACACCAGGTGAGTAACTCTCTATAGAGCTGTATACATTTTGTTGGTAGCCGGCGACTGGTTCCGCCGCCATGGTGTCCCGGTGAAATATAGCCCTTACACAGGGCTATGTAGCGCAATTGCCAAAACTGGGCCAAGTGTCAAATTTTATTAACAGTGTATGTAGACTTTCTTCAGGGCACAAATCTAAAAGAACACATGGTTGTTGTAGTCTTTAAAATTAAATTATTTTGTCATTTGAAATATTGCGTTGGTAAAATATTGTAGAGAGATTGACAGCTCATTAAAAGTAAGTCAATATGTTTTTCTTTTCAGAGACCCACGCCCGTATTCACAAATATTAGGTATTATGAGGTCTCACAGTGCTAGTGCGCGTGAACACACAGCATGACACATGAACCAATCACAGAGCTCTGTATTTAACGCTGTGCGTTCTATTTGCTGCTTCACTTAAGCAAGTATCGTTTTTGAATAGGTACGTGTGTAAATTATACATTGTTTTAGTTCGTTCGTTTCAGCCGAAAGACGGCGCAGGACCGGTCTTTGTGGAAATCCTTGGGGGAGGCCTTTGTCCAGCAGTGGACATTGTTTTAGTATTTTAGCTTTATTTATCTAAGGCTGGGTAGCACCATCTTACTTTAACTTTGACAACGTCAAAAATCTGTCACGTACAAACAAAACACCGGTTTGCACCGGTTATCGTTACAGTTACGGTCAAAGTTAGTTGGTGCAACTCAGCCTAAGTGTGTTTGGATTTTCTTTTTAGATATTATTGGTTATTGGTGTTAATCAACTACCCACCTGTACCATATTGCAAGATACACATAACTCGGCGAATCCTTTCGTTCCAGGAAAAATTCCACCACCCTCTCACCAAGGGCGGAGGGAGGACTCGCAATTAATATTAGCTACCTGGAACTCGCTCCTGAGGGAACTTCGGATTTCATTACTGGAGGAGGGATTAGGGAGGGCGCTCACCGGCGACTTTGGGCCAGTTTTTTGATGCGTAGTTTTTTCTTAAGAATATTAGCAATTGATAAATACAAATTACTATAAATTGCGCTAATCCCTTTTGGAAGGTAAATATGCTTGTGTTATGAGTGGGTTGACCATAATAGTCGAATGGTGTGGGGTTCGAATCCGCGTTCCTCGGATCACGAGTCGGCCAATTCGACACCTTCACCTTCAATTTCAATTTTCGTCTTTCAGCCTTTCGTCGCTTCAATTACAACTAAAATAACAGTTAAAACAACTAAAGCTGAGTTGCACCACCGTGCATAACTGAGTTACTTTGGTCGTAACTTAACAATAACCGGTGTTTTTTGTATGGAACTTGACAGACGTTTGTCAAAGTTAAAGTAAAATGGTGCAACTCAGCCTAAATGGCAATTTTGAAACAAGAGCTTAAATATTAGCAAAATGTGCTTTTCAAACGATGGTTAGCAATTTTTAATTTATATTTAACAATTAGTAACAAAGGCAATTGTTTAAGTTAATTACGGATCAAGAAACTGGGCTTTGTTCGCAGTGGATTACAGAGTTAGGGCGTAGAGGACTCTGATTTAATTTCATTTAAACTATTCTAACGAGGCTGTGGTATGTGTGTGGTTCGTGATTTTGCTAGGGTAATAGATGAGAGTTAGTTAACAGCTCATGTTATGACATGGTTCTATGGAACCTCTTAATTTAGGTATGTAGGAATAGTAAAATGTAGTAATTTTTATAACTTTGTTTAGTATATAAAGTGTTGATTGAATGCGTTTTCAGACTGTCTTACGCTTTGTTACTTTATTTTTTTATCTAATGATCTAGAAACTCTTTCGTAAATCAAACACCTAAAACACGTTCTATTCAATTCGTACCACCAATAAATCTTTAATTTTAGTATTTAGTGCAATGCGAAAGCAAAGGAAATTAACAATTTTAGAAAATTTTCGTAGAGCCAAATTAGGTAAGGCCCGTTGTCTCCCACTGGGCATGGAAAAAAAGGTTTTCTCAATCAAAAGCTTCACTTAACTAAGAAATAACCTCTTCGAACCGCTTAAACTCGTAACAATGAAAAATAAATAAAATACATCTCTGTCGCTCGTCTGCGTAGCCCCTTAACTGACTTGTAGCAGAACTCCTCCAAACTAGGCCTTTGTTCAATTGAGGACATCACAATTTTACATGCAACTTCAGCTGTTAACTTATTGTTTTATCCTTCCGTAGGGCGCGAGTTTAACTTTAAACTTTTGTTGAATTTTATTAACAGTCTTCAACGTTCCCGAGGGATACGGCCCGATTAGGAGTTTAAAGGGTTTTGGACGTCTTTTTAAGTAACTCCTGCAGTATTTTTTGTCTGTATTATCACAACTTTCTTTGTTGCAGTTACATCTAAACATTCTTTTGTTTATAATTAACTAGCTGACCCGGCGAACTTTGTTCCGCCTCAATGTCAATAAATAAGCAGACTTTTTTTTAATTTCGAACGGGATAAAAAGTATCCTATGTCCTTCTCCTGGCTCTAAACTACCTCCCGGACAATTTTCAGCTAAATCGGTTCAGCCGTTCTTGAGTTATAAGCGAAGTAACTAACACGACTTTCTTTTATATATATAGATAAGATTAACTTCTGAATACTTTTTTTGCTGGTAAGGGTTTGGTCAGTCCTCAATGCAGCGTTACGATCGCATCACAGTCGCGCTACTGCCTGTGTTAAGTACTTATAGTCGCTACTGTAAAAATTGCTTTTACTGCAGCTTATAAAAAACTCTACATTCATCAGAAAGTCATCTTGTATTGTAGTAGAGAGATAAAATAAAGCCAACTTGTTGCAACTTTCTGTAAAAAAAATATGGGAGTAGGTATTCGTACCTTCATTCTTCGCTATTGTTGTACCTCCTTTTGAAGCAGGATCTGTAGCTTGTTACTAAAGAAACCAGTGCAAATAAAGTTGGTTTCAGGGCAAAGTAAAAATAATAAACTGTCTTGAAGTAAATAAATATACTTGATGATTTTTGTAAAGCTAAACGTGACATGTCATCCCAACTTTCACGAGTCAATTTGATCAACAATGCTGCCAGTACAAGGGATCGTTAGATACTAGGGCACTATTTAAGTTGTGAGCCTCGACAGCATAACGTGTTGTTAGACGACATCTGATACTTTTAATGAAAAGTTTGACATTTTTGACTACAACCTTATTCAAAACTTTTTATCATTTGAGCACGTTTTGTATTATTAACATTGAATTGAAAATTATCTTGACTACAAAAACATGGAATTGACTTGCGGAAATTTACGCGCGAAGATTTATTATGACTTTCGACGTGGTTAATCAATACAAAACTGAAGCGGTCAGCCAAATTTCACTTTTGGTGATAAAGATCTGTCCTTTACTATTGTAAAACGCTAGTTTAAGAAGTATAATATTGTATGTCATTGGCTCACCAGTGAACTTTGCGAAAGTCGTCCAAAATGACTAATAGTGGCGGAAAACATTGATGTTGTCAGAAAAATGGAAGAGAAACCTCGTCATGTGATATATCGTAGGATTGAGATAATCCTAGGCTTTAATTCCACCAGCAGTAATAAAATATTGTATGACCATATTATGGTTCATACGTTTTTTTCTCGCTGGATGTCACAAAATTTTTCAAACGCTCAATAGGACGCTTGTGTCGTTTAGTCCTTGGAAATGTTTGATAAATACGTTTAAAAAGCTTTAAAAGTCGTTTTTAAAATTGTGACAGTTGACGAATTAAGGATCTATGCATAATGATGCTGAAAATAAACAGCTATCGACTATGGAGGTGATTTAAGATGAACCAATTCCAACCAAAGTCCCATGCGCTCGGAACACTTTGAAACTTACGGTCGCCTATTTTTCCGAAATATCCGATTATATGACAGAAACGTCACTAGAGAAATGTAGAATGGTTAATTCTTAATAGTAAACAGCCACTTTTTTAGAAAAACCATGTCGTTAAGGTATGTTTTATTTGCATTTTATTATTAGTATTTGAGCTATTCTACAAAACGAATATAAATTTATTAGTCTACGTCTATTAATTTCGACGTAATTGTTGAACAAAGATACCCCTTCCCAGCGGTTTCCATAGCGCACGCGACATACAAAAATGCACTGCCTGAAAGAACCACACAACCTATTCCGATTACTATGGAAACCGCTGGGAATGGGTATCTCTGTTCAACAATTACGTCGAAACTAATAGACGTAGACTAATAAATTTACATTCGTTTTGTAGAATGGCTCAAATACTAATAATAAAATGCAAATAAAACATACCTTAAAGACCTGGTTTTTCTTGTGTTGGGAAATAACTGAAAAAGGTGTGAAAAAAATCATGTTTATTTCTAATTAAATCCATTCTTACTCCCTTAAAATGCATGAAACTTGTGTCTGTTTTCTACTTCTACTAAAAGATAATTTTATTGGCTATCGCATGATATAAAATATTTGCTTATTAATGTTAAGTTACCCACGCTATCACTTGTTTTTGAAGGAAGAGGTGAAAACTTAATATTAAAAACTTAAATCCTTGTAAATATGCGAGAAATGGGTCAAGCCCCAAATTTAAAGTATTTTCACCGATAAAATTGTCCATAGATTACGACCTTAAAGTTTGATCACTACATGCCCGGACACACTGTATATCTGGCGGGACGTCAATTTGTCCCGGTATCTGACGAAACTAATTTGTCTATCACAACGGCTAGACGCGTGGTCAGGTGTTTTCGGGCTCAGGGACTATTTTGGGATCGTGCGAAATTGTCAATATGCTATCGAAGTATTTTTGTAATGATCCTCTGAAATAATAAACTGACAACAAAGCAAAAGAAAATGACAAACTAGAAAAATTGTAGGCATCCGTAAAGAAATAAAGTACAGACGACGCGACGGCACGTCAACTTTACCACTGTGGATTCTTGTGCAGGTGTAATAGGAGCGAGTTTGCAACAAAAATGGGTAGCGTACTGAGCTGTCGTGTATAGTTATGGAATTGAAATGACTTAAGCGTAAAAATCCTAAATGAAGCTTCTAATTTTCTTGAGAGTAAAGTGTTTTTATATTTTTTCCTAACTTTACGAATTTGAGACCATAATATACGATATCATTCAAATTCTCACGCGAACGCTTTGCACTGGAGGGAAATCAAACCTTAACTTCGAACTTCTATGTTTTTTTTTATTAATTTCGTTGCGGGTCCAATAACAGTTTAAGTTTCCCCCGGGACAAGCTTGAACTTCACTGGTTGGATTTTTTATGGGCGGTTAAGCTGTAGATCCTGGCTACACCGGAGTTGTAGCGGGAATAGTCCTGTAACCATTAAAATAAGAATGATGTTTCTTAAGTTAAACCCAATTGAAAACATTAGTGACAATTTCTCGCCTGGCAATAGATCTTTTTATTGATTTCGAGGGATTCAATAATATCATCCTTTGCCATACAAATACAATGGATTTTTCAGCAAACGCCAGTCAGACTGAATATTTATCTGGCCCGTCCGTCCAATTCGAAGGGCAAACAATTTGGACGCCTCTGTTTCGATGGACGTGCGCATTTTTAATAGGATGTTTTTTAAGGATTCAATTTAAGTTTGCAGCTGTTTTTATACCTTATTTAAGGATCACGTCACTCACTTATAATTAGTTTCTGTAAAAACTTAAATTTACGAGTATAAAGCTTTTGCCCGCGACTTTGTCCTGATAAATTTCGATAAAAAAGTAGCTTAGTTTATTTTGATTTATAAGCTAGAACGTTGTTAAGTTTAATCAAAGTTCGTCTTTTTTCGTTTCACAAGCTTTTAATATAGGGTGTAGTAGTGTTTTGATATTTTGTCTAGGAGCAAAAAACATCCTAACGAAATGTAATATCATCTGATGAAGAAACAATAGTTATTACAGCATAGAAGTCGAAGTTGACGAACCGCCTCTGTAGTTTAGTGGTGAACTTGCTTCAGACCCAGGGGTCCCAAGTTCGATTCCTAGTGGGGGCAGTTTTTTCTGTTTAGTTCGGTTGGTGGTAGGGCTTGTTTTAATTTCACCTGGCTACCACCATCTTACCTAAGTCTGTCGCCATAAAAACAACATTAACAGCATTGTTCTGTTATGGAAGTTAGATAGCCAGTTCCTCCGTGGTTGAGGATTCCGGGTGAAGTGGCAGCGCCACTTTCGGCCTGATCATCACTATCCATCAGGTGAGATGCAGGCCAAGAGTGGATAAAAATGTGTTTGTTTCCTCAAAAGCCTTATGAAAACTGAAACATCTTTATTGGAATTTGATCCAAACTCCCTCATTATCGATTTAGCAAACAATCTCCCACCATTGGGAGCTCGTCAAAATTCATTGTCGCACCTAAACCGCCTCTTACCGATTACCTACAGGGTCGTCCTTTAACAGAATTTTCGGGTAAAAAGAAATATTATTTTCGGCTTATCTTACCCCGCGCTGGTAACACTGGGGAAGGCATTATTGCCAGGTATAAAATAGTGGCGGGATAATAAACGCCGTGTAAATAATCGGACCCCTAGAGGGTGTTATGAAAGAGCGTAAGCTTGGGCGGGCATTCTCAAATCGCTCGACTCATCTTTAGTTGAACTAACCTCAAGATTGACAGATAGTGCTTAGGGCATTTTAAGTTCACTAATTGTATGTTCTGAGTGCAATACTTCAAGTATCAATAAGTGATGGTTAGTTTATCGAAGTTAATCGTTCTCTACGAAACTTTACTTTAAGGCTTCCATCACCTAACTTTAACTATTACGATAACCAATGCTTTTTGTATGGAGTTTGACATATTTTTGACGTTTGTCAAAGTTAAAGTCGATGGATGGTGCAATCAAGCCTAAGGATAGACACAGGAATGGAAGAAATACATAGGGAATTCTTTCCCAATGAACAAACTGTTATTATAAAAACGCGTAACATATAAGGATTTTTTTAAAAGAATTAGTAATAAAATTGCAAATTGCTACTGACTCTACGTGGTCTTTCTCTACAGTTTGAATTACAGAACGCTTAAAGTTAATATTTATTTTTCATCCTTGAATTTTTCGTCTTACCAGAAAATATCGAGCGATTTGATAATCGTTCGCCATTGCGTCAAACACGAATATAATGCAGTGTTTAGGACCAAATAACGCAGCTCCGATAACACCGATGGGAGGTTCAATTTAGCAGGTCATGGGGAACATAATAGCCTTCTGAGCAGTCGGTGAAACCTCTTATCTTGTATCCGTGGTAATGTACAAGGTAGAAGAGCTTTGATAGTGGCTACGAGATTAGTCCCTACTAATATTATAATTGCGAAAGTAACTCTGTCTGTCTCGCTTTCACGTCTAAGCAACCAATCCCGGTTTTTAAAATGGAAATTTGGCATAGAAATAGTTTGAGTCCCGGGAAAGGATATAGGATAGTTTTTATCCTGGTTTTTGAAACAGGGACGCGATAAAGTTTTTTCTGTGACATACAAAATTTCACGCGGGCGAAGCCGCGGGCGGAACGCTAGTAGGTCATAAATTAGATCATAGTTTGCTTGTTATAAATGTCACTATGGGACTATTGTTACCACCTAGAGTTCTTTCCATTGTATCTTCTGTGTAGCCAGGATCTACAGGTTGACCGCCAATAAAAACCTAGCCAGTACAAGCTTAGTTTGTCCCAGGTGAAAGAGAACCTGTAATAAAATCAGAAAATTGTTATCTTTGTGTTTGTTTTAAACTTTCATGGTAACTATCATAATTATTATCTCACTAAACTTGCGTTTCTTCAGTTACTCCGTGACCATGGCGCTGGCAACAGTGCCGAAATATCGGAAACTCAAAATTAAGGTAGGTACCTACATGGTAGCAATCCCGTCAGTAATAATAATTATGTTATCTTCGTATTCATAAAACTTATTTATGCAAGTAGGCTTTTAAAAAACACTTTAACACGTCCCAGAATTAACCCTACCACTGCTTCAGGACAATAAATGGGCCAGTGCTGAGAAGAAGCAGCACAAGAAACTCAGTCACTATTCTTTTTAGTTCTATGCGAAGGACAGATACCTTCTGGTTCAAATAAACATGGATTAAAAGTACTTACGGCATAAAGGGACAGTATACCTTAGCTAGCTAAGATTAAGGCCCGTATTCACAAACATTACTATGAGGTCTCACAGTGCGCGTGGACACACAGGGTGAAACATGAACCAATCACAGAGCTCTATTCAACGCTGTGCATTCAACTTACTGTTTTACTTAAGCAAGCATCGTTTGTGAATACGGGCGTAAAATTTTTTGCTGTTTCTGCGAGTAACATTTTCGAAAGAACGTTAAAAAGCGCACAAGTTTTTCCTTTTCTCTACAAGATTAGTTCTTCAATAAAGGTAAAGAATTTAAGCTAGGTTATTTTGGGAAGACTATTCTGAGGTAAGGAATCTCATTAGGCCTGGGTTCCCAAATAAATGTCATGCCTAAATCTAGTTCTAAACCCAGTTCTAGAATACCAAACCTACTTTGTCGCTAGTATTTCCAAATTTAGACGAGCTTTAGACCAGCGGTTCCCAAACATGTTTTGTCTACTGCCCACTTTGAGAATAAATATTTTTTTAGCGCCCCCCATTTTTGTAGTCAAGAGTCGAGCTCAGTCGGTGTCTAAGAGTCCTCCTAGTAGATGACGCCTCCCAAGCCTCTACACAACGACCCGATTTTTTTTCTAGGTCTCTTACCGCCCCCCTTTAAGGCTGCAGCGCCCACAAGCGGGCGTTATCGCCCACTTTGGGAAAGACTGCTTTAGACGAAAGTGATTGTGGAAATCTGCCCCTTTGTTCACTTAAGAGTAAGTTAAGACATGTTTAGGGTTTATTTAGCTTCAAAATGAGCCAAATTAGTGTCTTACACAACGGTCCTGGAGCAAACTTAATCTGTACTGTGGGCGAGCAGTATAAATTAGAGGCCTTATGTATAACCCGATCTTGTATATTTGTTTTTATTTCAACCATGTAACGGAGCTATCCTAAAAACATTTATTTACTTAATTAGACAAGAAGATACTAGCTTTTTGTCGCGGATTCGCCTTCGTGAAATTTTGTCAGTGTCAGAAAAATTCTTTCTCGCGTGTCTGTTTTTCAAAAACCAGGATAAAAACTATACTATATCCTTTCCCGGAACTCAAACTATCTTTGTATCTTTCATCAAAACCGGTTCAGTAGTTCAGGCGTGATAGCGTAACAGACAGACAGAGTTACTTTCGCATTAATTAATTGGTAGCCTGTAACCCTGTAGATGCATTGTTTATATTCCTAGGATCGGTATATTCATACGTGCGAATAAAAAGTTTCAGATTCAATCCCCAGTTCTCGTGGGTGTATGATGCGTTTACAGCGGTTTGCGTTTGCTACGTGTGAATGTATAGTGTCGTTCAAAGTTATTGACACTTGAGAATTTTCATTTATTTTATTGACAAAGATCTGCCAACAACACACATCTTTACACAAACAAGTAATGCAATGATGACAAGACCAAAATATGTGTCTATACAGGTTAATTTTTAAATCTTTTGTAATCAAGCTGACTATTTTCAGCCAGTGTTAGACTAGGTATTATAGAAAAATCATCCACATTACGATAAGGAGTAGACGGTAGTGTCCAAAAAGCAATCCAATGTCCTTGTTTATTCTAAAACCTGTGATTAGGAGTGTACGTGCAATGCATTTCAGCAGATTACGGGTAAATTGGAGTAGAACAAACGTTCTACTACTGAATAGCCACGATAGCCGAACGGTGAAGGGGTCGGACTGGCCGACTCGTGATCCGGGGAACGCGGGTTCGGTCCCCGCCGCCGCTCGACTATTGTGGTGAGCTCACTCGTGACACAAGCATATTTAGCTTAGTACGAGGGGCTAACGGGGGTATTAGTAATTTGTGTAATAACAAATTACTAATAATCTTTNGAATATTAAAAATGCGAATGTACCTACCTAACTTTGTATGGTATCTTTTCTCACTTAAACCACTGAACAAAGAGATTAAAATAGGCTTCCAAATGAAATAATAATAAAATCTATTGTTGCTAAAATAATACTCAACAAATGTAAGATTAGGGACGAAAATCCTAAAAAATGTATGGAAAATCAAGTATTTTAAAATTTTAAGTAACCAAGCTGCAAATTTTCACACAATCTTACCTAACCTAAACCGGTTCCTACCACATTTAGATAAGGGGAAGTGTCCAAAATGCTATTTCATCTGGACCCAGTGCCCGTGGCCGGCAGTGTACGTGCGGTGCATTACAACAGGTGACGAGCGAGTTGGGACTGGAATTAGAAACATTTAGTTCAGTTAGTTTGGAATGCTTACTTAGTTGTTAGTGAATTTGTTTATTTAGTTAGTTTTGAGAGGATTTTATTAAGTGCGAGTTTTGTTTTATTCGCAAACGATATAATTTTGTAGATTAAATCAATCTTGTCATCCCATGAGAGGGATAGAGATAATACTGCTCTCTTTTTGCATGATTATTAAAATGTAGTACAAGTATACTACATTATTTATTTATTTAATTACATATTTAATAATAAGAAAAAAATCAAATCAAGTAATGAAGAGATAGTTAGAAATTGACTGTGAACATATCAAATACAATCAATTTAATGGTGTGATGACATGTCAGGCAGCTGTTTTGGTTTGACAGGAAAATATAACCCTTTTAAATCTATAAATATGTAGTTGTAGGTAGAGCCTTAATTAGTCAACCCGAGAGATTCTCAACCCCAAAATGTATACTGATTTTGACCTCAATAACGAATAAGGCTGAGGGTCTGTCGGATCCCGATTGTTACTTTCTAATAACTACCCGGTTTGAACCGGGTAATTTCAGCTCGAACCGGATTTTACCGGAGGGTTAGAGGTATTTTATGACGTTTGTATTAGGGCATGTAATATCGGAAGGTTTTCAATTCCGATATTGATTTCCGATATTAGATCTCAATATCGGAATTCCGATATTAATATCGGAATTGAGTTTGTGTTATAATAAATTGAATATTTGATTATTTTCGTAACATTTCTTGATTGTATATACAAGTAAAATAATGATTTTAATCAATATCTTTAATTTGGTACTAAACAGCACTTCTTAAAATTATAAAATTGAAGTATTTAAAACCATTTTTGTATGTAATGGGTATCCAATTCCATTGCATTTGGTTACTGATAATACTTAGGCCAATATGGACTAGCAAGGAATTTAAGTGTTTTTGTAAAACAGGTATCAAAGAAACTTTTACTTCATCAACCAATACTGGCGGAACGATTTGTAGAGTCATTCAAGTCAAATGTTACAAAAATTTTAGGTAGTGGTAAAAAAAACTTGAATATGCTTGTAATTTGTTCCTTTTTTATTATCGATGTACAACTCACAAAACCACGGGCCATCATCATCATCATTTCAGCCATAGGACGTCCACTGCTGAACATAGGCCTCCCCCAATAATTTTCACAATGGTTGGTTGGTAGCGGCCTGAGGTCGTCGGTCCGTCGGTGAGTAAATCGTCGAATCCTACTTGGCTGGGCCGCGTTCGGGAAACTACACAACATCTTTTTGGCCAAAATACCTCAGTGCTTAAAGACGAAAGTCTTCAATCAGTGTGTGTAACCAGTCATGATATACGGCTCGGAAACGTGGGCTCTCAAAGTTGCACAGCGTGCTATGAAGAGGGCTGTGCTTGGTGTTTCTTTACGAGATCCAATCAGAAATGAGAAGCTCCGTTAACGAACTAAAGTCGCTGACATAGTCTGACGGACTAGCCAGCTGAAGTGGCAATGGGCAGGGCACATGTAGGTAGGTACGCAGAACTAACGGGCCATAGTCCAATTTTATTAATGTTTGGAAGGGAGTTGAGATGTCGTTTTTCATTGCTAAGACCAAGTACGACAAGTGTTAAAATTGTTTTAGAACAAGTAAAATTAACCATAAATAAATAATTAATAAAAATAAATAAATAAATAAAATCTTTAATGAATAACTTATTTGACAGTTTAAACTCTAGGCTAATCTTATGCTACAAAAGGTAAAATTATACGTGTGCCTGAACTAGTATTTTTTTTCCTGTATCTCAGACGAAATAAAGGCTTAACGATACTTTATTTAACTATCATTAGCAGAAAATATTTGCAGTGGGACAAAAAGTGATGTTGAGAGACATGATAAAATCATTGGTCTTTGTCAATCATGTACTTTGGGCTTTGTGGCAGGTTGTGGCGCGTTTAAACGCTTTGTTTAAAATCTCAATTGAAACCTTTATCTGATTCCGATATTACGATATTGGGTCGCTCAATATCGGAATTGAAATATCGGATCTCGTACTCCGAGATTCCGATATTACGAGATTTCGAGATTCCGATATTCATGCCCTAGTTTGTATAAACGACATAAAATAATTGTGGAATCTTATGTAGATGTAATACAGACAGATTTTTAACAAAAATGTAAAGCCTGAGTGGTGACTGACTTTTGTTTGAATATAGTGTAGGTAAATTAATTTCCCACCTAATTAAACTGTTTAGTACCTACTTGACTTTCTGTGATTTGAAGTTTATCTAAAAACGGATACTGGCTGATTTCTAATAGACGCCTGATGCTTAAAGCCACGCAACAAAAAAAGGAAAAGAATGTAGTTTATCATCATCATCATTTCAGCCATAGGACGTCCACTGCTGAACATAGGTCTCCCCCAATGCTTTTCATGTTGCCCGGTTGGTAGCGGCCTGCGTCCAGCGCCTTACTGCTACTTTTCATTTTCAATCAAATTCATTTTTTCAACGTGGAAGCTCTTGGCCTGTATCTCACCTGATGGTAAGTGATGATCAGGCCGAAGGTGGAAGCGAGCTTCACCCGGAATCCTCAACCACGGAGGAACTGGCTATCTTACCTGCCGGAACACAACAATGCTGTTAACATTGTTGTTATGGCGACAGACTTAGGTAAGATGGTGGTAGCTAGCCAGGCGGACTTAGAATAAGCCCTACCACCAACCAAACCGAACAGAAAAATCTGCCCCCCACTGGGAATCGAACCCGGGACCTCTGAGTCTGAGGCAGGTGGTCTTACCACTAGACCATAGGGGCGGTTAAAAATAATTAAATTATTTCAAAATAATTTTAAATCCTAATTTCATCTTGTCTGCACAAAAAATAATTCGACGTCGCTATAAGCCCTGTGTGTGGCTTTACTGCACCTTCCACAGTCTACTTCATATTTAGGTAGGCGCTCGTCGTATCGCACGAATCAAAATGCCCACAGACGCGTAAAGCGTAAAATGGAATTTTAAAATGCGAAGAACGAAATGAAATCGCAACGGGCTCGCGTTGACTTTGTCTTTTTTGAGAGGTCTTGTAGTTTGGGAGCTGGAGAAAAAAATGCCGAAATAAAAAAGTAGGTTTTTAGTTCGGCAAGTAAGAAACACCTTCCTAAAATGATTTGATTTGAATACTTGTCACTTTTCATTTAATGTTGTATTTTTTGTCCAGTAGACTTTGAAAGGCAGACCTTAAAGAGATGGGACATAGCTATGTATGTATTTCTAAATTCTAACAGATTTTTGAATACGCAATTTTTCCTTAACGGCTTAGATATTAAACCTTACATAAAAGCAAATTATTTGGAGAATAATAGAAGCAGAATTTTTGATGATAGATGAATTTTATTGTTAAAAGTTCTATGCAAATAAATGTTTTGCGAGGTTCTCTAGCGAGAACAGTGTTTCATGCAGATAGACATGAAACACTTGAAATCTGAAATATACTTGAAAAGTTGTGCTGGCTGGAAACGTTTAGACTGAGTTTTAGAGTCGCCCACTCCCGGCCTATTCGCTTCTAGTTAGTGGGAGTCGCATTGAATCATATGAGTGCTTTAATTCCTGTTTCATGTTATGTTTTCCATTCCGGCCTTTTGATATAATAATTTTCATAAATAAAGCTGAGAGATTTGTATTTAAAACATACTTTGAGAGCCCGGCGCTTTAGTGAAAATTTTAAACTATTTATTTTCAAGAGTACCTTTGTATGCATTAAAATTCAAATATAACGTGAATATTTGCGTTTATCCGCGAAACAGGATCTGCTGAAGCGGTATGTTATTTACTTTCATGGTTATTGATTTACTTTAAACAGTTGACAAATATAAATCTTAAAAAAACGCTTGATCTTGGCCCTCCAAATTTATGAAATAAATAGTTTATTAACTGAAATAAAATCATTTTAAAAAGCAATTTAGGTTGCTATTAACAAATTATATGTAGTCTATGTGCTGTCGAGTTTTACTGATGTATAAAAACAGTGTATGTTAATGTTTTAAAAAATATGATAATGAAACATGTGAAAGAGCTCTTTCAAAGCCTAGCCTTACTAAGAATACTTGCATAAACTATGCATTTTTCAATGCTAAAAGTCCAAAAAGATTCCCACATTTAAAATCCCTTACATTCAGGAGTTCTTAGACTCCTGAATGTAAGGGATTTTAAATGTGGGAATCACAAAAAAACTTTACAAAACTCGTCGTATACATAGGAAAGAGATATGGAAAGCATATTGGATTCCAATTCAAATGTAGACCTGAAAATGGAATTTTATTTGCTTAGTACGGATTCGGATTGGGTTTAAATAAAAAGATCTCGATTCTTTTGATAGGCTTGGTAAGATGGCTAGTTTCCTGGGGTGGTAGAGTTTTGGTTAAGGTAAATTAAAATAAAAGGGTTTTTATGTTAATGTTACTTTATTGATTGGAATATAAATGGACGACTCTAGTCGTAGGCTAGTGTGGCTCACAAATAAAGTTGAGTCTCATTACAGAGAAAATTAATGAAGAAAAATTTAGATGTTCCCTTTAAAAAGATTACACCTTAACGTTATAAGAACGAGACACCAATATATTCTTACGACTTTTTTGCTAGTTTTAATGTGAGCAAAGCCACATTACTTTAAAAATTAAAGGAAACGAGTGCCTTAAAGTTAACTAGGCTTCTGACCTAATATTTCTGTCAAATCTTCTTCATTCAAACATCAACCTCATAACATAATACGCAAATAACTCCATTCATGCAAGTGAGAAAATGTCAGTCCGCGAATGGTTTACGTATTTGTGCCGGTTATCTGGTTTTCGCGATAAATGCCTCTCGCGCTATTGTCGGCTGATTCGACGCTATTCAATCTGATGGTATTGTAATAAACACATTACCACTTCTTTGCGTCGCGCAGTCGGGTAAAAACAGTTAAGTTCGAGTCATGAAAGAGGATTTTAGTGGACACGTGAATATGTAAATGTATATTACAAAAAATGCTAAAGCGAGTATTAGATAGCAATTTAAAGTAGGCACGATAATTTTTTTTATTATAATAAAAAAATAACTGATTTTTTTATCTGCCCTCAGTAGGTAGGCTAGGTACACCATCTTTCAATAGTGGTTGAAAGAATGATGTTATATGCGAGCTACACGGTCTTATTTAATTATAGAATTTTTAATATTTAGACATGTTATACAGTGTACCTATTCTTAAATAGGCACACTGGTGCCCCGTGGCATTAAGTTCGCCTTAGGTATATGCCATTGAAGATTAAGTAAATAATTTAAACTGCTCGGTACCTACTTCAATGGAATATTTTCAATAAAAATAAGTTAGTTTAATTCTAATTCCTCGCCCATGACACTGAACCCAATGAAATGAAATAAAACTTTTTATTAACCGTTTCTTCTGTAATAATCCAATTTTCATATTTACGATGCTGGGATGTCCAAATGACAGTCATTAACGGGAGCAACCTTAATAAAACTGATGAATTGTTAGCGCGTACTATGGAGCAATTTTCCAGAGTGATTAAACACCGCTTGTGATTAAAGCCCATTTTAGCAAAGCAGATTTGGTGATTATGAATGGATTTACATTTTGATTTTATGGTGGAACATATTTCTTTAGGGAGCTGGTCTTTTTTCCCGCGAGAATTCATTATTCCAAACCCAATGTTGTCTTCGTTAGTGCTCGATTATTGAGAGAGATTTAGGGTATATTTGCAAAAAAACTTTTTAGCGTGTGCATGGACTCTCTTAGTGACTTTTATGAAAATGCGGAGGATAATCTACGCTTCTTCGACGTTCATCTCTCCCATACAGTTTAAATCCCATTTAGATGTATCATGTCATACTATGCGTGCCATCATCATCATCATCATTCCATCATCGGGGAACCAGACGCATGTTAGCGTACCATCCCTATATTGTTGACATTCCACCAGCTCGCACTAAGCGTTTCGATGACTCTTTTATAATGCGAACAGCTAGGGACTGGAATTCGTTGCCTGCTGCTGTCTTTCCCGAAAACTATAATCCGGGCATCTTCAAGGCGAGAGTGAATAAGCACTTACAGGGCAGATATGTACCATCCTAGACTGCATCCCACTTAACATCAGGTGCGATTGTGGTCAAATACCTGCCTTGTTATGCATAAAAAAAAACATTTTAGCCATAGGACTTCCACTGCTGAACAAAGGCCTCCCCCAATGATTTCCACAATGGCCGGTTGGTGGCAGCTTGCATCCAGCACCTTCCCGCTCCCTTTATGAGGTCGTCGGTCCACCTTGTAGGTATCTTCTCATTTCTGATTCTGCGTGCCATCAGCTTAAATTAAATTATTGGTTTGAGCTGGGTGTTGATAGATCAGTCAGTAACTATAGGCGCTTTTCAGGGCTACACGATTTAAAATATTATGGAGAGAGATAGGTACCTACATCGATTTGGGCCTATGAAAGGCAGGGGCTCTATTGTTTAACTTACGAGTAACTTTTAATATCACAATCTGTTTGGTTACGACAGTTAGTAGCTCATAAAAAAGTTAACATTCTAAAGTGTATGGCTCCCCATGTTTGAAAGTTAAAGCAGATGTGTTGTAGAATAAAAAAAAACAACAAAACATGCAAGTGCAGTAAATGCTCAAGCAAATGCACTTACTGCATTTAAACCCGGAAGCTTACAAACAATATGCTGTAAAGCCACGCAAGCTTAGCGAAACTATCACAGCTAGAAACTTCCAGAACAATACAAAGTCGTCTAATTAAATAACCACTGACCTAAAGCAGTTCCAACCGGAGATACGCGGATTAGAAACAATCCGATCCTGGAAACGAGTGGACGATAAAGAGTATGGCTGAAAATAGTTTACATAACATACTTGGATACAGAAGTTTCTAAGTAGCCTAGCATACTTGGCTCCAGAGTTTTCTGAGTTGAGTGAGTTGACTATTTAAATTTTGTTTCGTTTTCGTCGTCGTTCTCGTCGTCGTCGTTTCAGCCGAATGACGTCCACTGCTGGACAAAGGCCTTCCTCAAGGATTTCCACAAAGACCGGTCCTATGCCGTCCACATCCAGACACCTCACGCAGCCTTCACCAGATCGGTTCATCTAGTGGGAGGCCTGCTTACAATACGTCTTCCGGCTCGGTGGACGTCATTTGGCTGAAATGAATAAACGAATCTGTGATTTCGAATCTAAGGCGGTTAAATAAAATGCAGATCTCTCAAGTAGTTCATCATCTTCATCAGGTCATTTAAATCTTCACTCATGTAGTTAAGACACGCTCCTCCAGTTTACTAGAGACAAATGGAGGATTTGGTTTACACTCACCACGTTCTGACAAGACGAGTTGAGGAGACCAGATGCTAGCATATTTCTTCTATGGTATTCACAGAAAGAGTTCTTGGGATTCTCTTGCCATGGAGACTAAATGACCCGATGATGATGATGAATCATTTATAATTAAGTACACTATGACTGTATACTACAAGAAATAATTACAAAATACTTCTGACGTAAGAGTCTTCTGTATCAACGTCCACTGTATTGCAACTGCACACCTGCAAAATGTAAATGAGCAGTTTACACCGGAACGAACTGACTGTATCTATTTAAATATATCTAGTTAAAGCCCGCTCAATCCAGTGTTGGGAGTCCGTTTTAAGCTCGATTTAAAGTTAATTCGGTAGCAATTTCATGGGCAATGGCGATGTGGGATTGGAAAAAGTCAAATGACAGCCCACTGGAGTGTATTTATTCGTTTTGTTAAGTTAATAAGCTCAGTGAAGTGATCGGGCGATTTATTCAGTTGGAATTGTAATTTTTGGCTTCGGGAAATTTTAGCACTGAGTTTATGTGGACATCTGAATTGTTCTCTTTCGGAAAACGTAGCTTAAGATGGTTTTATGATGGACCGCCGATGTTGAAAAGATACTGGCGGAATTAAAAGCTGAAGATCGTGCTTTGAGGCATTCCTTCAACTTGGTACCTTATTTCTTCGTCGTCTTACTATGGTCATGGTATCATTATGGATGCTATAGATAGCCAATTGTATCGTTGTGTTTTATGGGTTACCTACGCCATATCGAATGACAAATGATCGAAAATCAAAATATCGAACACGTTTCATCGAACGATCAGAATATCGAACGATCAAAATATCGAATGCTCAAAATATCGAACGTTCAAAATATCGAATTCACAAATGATCGAACGATCAAAATATCGAATGATCAAAATATCGAAAGTCGATCTTATGCTGCATAGTGTAATAGGAAGATGGAGGTAAGGGTTCCTTGTTGACTATGGTACCCTATAGTGGAGAATAAAAAATATGTGTATATTAATGATGTTTTATTTACATTAATCATGTGAAATTTAATTAAAACCTCGTTAATATTGGTTTTCGATATTTTGATCGTTCGATCATTTGTAAATTCGATATTTTGAACGTTCGATATTTTGAACGTTCGATATTTTTATCATTCGATATTTTGATCGTTCGATATTCTGATCGTTCGATGAAACGTGTTCGATATTTTGATTTTCGATCATTTGTCATTCGATATGGCGTAGGTAACCCGTATTTTATTGGATTTATTCCTTTAACTAAAAAATATCTCCTGCGCTCCTTACCTCAAGTTGCGTTAAAAACATTTCTAGTTTATCATTTTCATTATACGAGTAATTACAGAACCATTGAAAATTTTATAATTTTCTAAATATAATTTTGATCCAATATAATTAAAAAAAATTGGTGCCAATTCCCAAATGAAAGTGTCGAAAAGTAAAGTCATTACAACATAAAACGCATTGGCATTTCGCAGGGGAAGGGTCACCTACGTTCACCGGTTAATTTACACGAATCCGACACCCAATGCTTCGAGGTCGAACCTAATTTACCCTTCAAATTAAATGCCGTTCAAAACCCCCTTCTATTACAAGGACAAAGGCGCCATAAAATGCCAATTAAAATTCCTGTCCTCGATGACGTAAAGCGATGTACGAGCGGCACGAGCGCGTTAAAACATGTCTCGGCGTGCGGCTGCCGTCGCGTTACATCAATATTCCGTTTTGGCTGACGCGGGCTAGGGCGAATGTAGAAGCTGTAGCGGGAATGAGTGTTTTTAACTTTACGCATGTCTTTATGCAATAATGTAATTATAACTTGCTGCAAAGTTTTTAACGCTTGATTTTATTGATGAAGGGTCTTCTAAGTCCACCTGGCTAGCTACTACTACTTTACTTAAAGTCTACTGCCTTTTAGCAGTTAGAGGTAAGATACTAGTTAGGATCCGACATAGTATACAGAATTACCGAACTTAAGTGGCAGAGAGCGGAGCACATAGCTCATAGAACTAATGGCCGATGGGGCAGAGAAGTTCTCGAGTAGCGACCACGGGCACGGGAACTGGAAGACGTAATGTGGACACGTCTTCTACTAGCTCATTGGTTCCCAAAGTAGGGGGGCCGCCCCCCAAGGGAGGAAGACTTTAAAGGGGGACTTAAGTATAAAAAACCCTCGACCGCTGAGAGACTGGATTCCAGACTACTCGATACGACCAATAAATAAATCTTGATTGGAGGAGAAGGGGCTGTAGGCTGCTTTTTTGTAGGGGACGCGTCTCTAATAAGTTTGGGAACCAATGTACTAGCTGGACCGAAAATCTGGTAACTAAAATAAAAAAATAAATAAAATAAAATAAAATTCATTTATTTCAGGCCAGGGCCCATAAAATTTCAATAATAATTGCATTAAATAATTAAAATAGTATTAAATCAATCAAAATAATAGAGAGAAATAAATTAAATAAAATTGAATTGAAAATATTACATTAAATTAAATTGAAAATTAAATTAAAAAATAAATAAATTGAAAATTAAAAATAATAAAAAAAAATACAATTTAAATTCAATTGAATTCAAATACCTAGATGCGGGCAGCGCAGGATCAGTCATTGGCAAAGGGAAGGGAAGACCTTTATCAAGCAGAGGATGTCTTTCAGCTGACGGAGTTTTCCTTTACAAAAGTCAGAGGTTCTTTTTGTGGTCTGTTCCTGTTACTTTATCAGTCCATCCCTTGGCCCGCCGCATAATAGAAAGCCGGCCCCTGATTAATATTCATTGAGTAATTAATTTGGGCGAACCGCGGTGCGTCCGCGCCGGTGTTACTCCCACTTGTGACCGGGAATCACCGTTTGATAGCCGACACCTGATTGATGGTGGAAAGAACAAAGTATTTTGGATCAAAACCCCTGAGGAGTAAGCTTTGATTTGTGTTAATTCAATTCAAGCAGGAGTTCTGTGAAGCTTTCTTCTTCTAATTTTTATTACTGCTACGTAACAGTTGTGATTTCGATAGACCTTGGTTCTGGCGTTTTTTGCAAGGAGTTGCTTCGCTCCGTGAAGAGATTCGATTGGTCGGAGCGATCAAAAATTCCACTTGTCTAAGCTGGGGCATTCTGCAAGCTTGATCTTCAATAATACCGAACCATTGTAGAGTTTGACCAGGATGAAGTAAAACTCTATCTATTTGGACTAATAGCTGAATGAATCAGAATAACTTCAGCGGTTGAGATTAGAGATAAGATTCCATTCAATTCTAAGCGGATAACATAGCTGTGATACAAGATAAATAATTTGTTGTTAAAATCTTCTAGCGGTACATATTCATACCTTAGAATTTCTTTTGTATATTTTTTAATCCACTAACAGTTTAACCATATCCCCGGGACAACTTTTGGCGGATTTGCTGTAGAACCTGGCTGCCAATCAGTCTATCTATACTGCTATTGAAGAACAATGTAGGTATGAAAATGTGAAACCTTTGTGGTACGAGTTTAACAACGAAAAGAAGCAACAACAAAACACAAATTTTACCCTCCATTCCTCAGTAAATGAAAAGTGTGTTCACAAACAGCGCCAATTCCCAATTTATTTCCCATTAAAATACGGAATAGCATGTGTTAAGACTTACTTATCGCCTAATAAAACTCATCAATCGCTTCGAAGATGGCAAAATAACACCGCAACAGTAATCGGTTTCCATGATTCTCGTTCCCCGCTTCCCGGGACGCGGGAACCGGGATCCGGGACCGGGAAATCGATGGCGCGTCCCGTTCGCAGCGGATATTGCTGGATGCTTCCTTGCGGATTAAAATTGCATCGGTTTTAACTGCAGGCAATAAACGCTGAGGTTTTGCGTGTATTTGCAGTTTATGTTTGATATACGATTTGCGATACAAAATTTGATTAACTAAAGTGGTGTTAGGACTTAAATATTGATACATTAGTTTAAATATTCATTGAGGCTCTCTTCTCTTTCAAGTATTCTTAAGTCAAGGACCTCTCCCAAGGATATCCACAAAAATGGTCAACCTTACAGGCTTGCTTACAATCGTCTTTCGGCCCGTAGTCGCCACTCGAAGTATTTTCTGTCCCAAAATTCAAAATTCAAAATTATTTATTGTGAAACATATGGTCATCAGTTCCACGAAAAATGAATATGCGAGACTCTGTAGAAATCTGACAGCACCTGATGATCTCCAGATGATGAATATGATTTTGGCCCACTCCTCAAGGATTTCTCATACTGTTAGGGTCCTAACGAATATTAATGTAAAATAAAATAGCGGACTGTATAAAAATAGGTGCTGTAATTCTCGCCAGCCTAATTACAAGAGATTATGAGAGTACGCGGTATTCGTGCGATGACGGTGGTGTCCAAAGGCGAGTGTGTGACCCGAGCGCAGCCGATGATGACGCTGTCGGCCCGAGGTGACGTTAGTCATTGTACGCCTCCCGCACGTCTCCTCCCGCGCGTTGTTGGCTTCCCAACACATACAGCCTTTTTTAAAAATTTACTAATAAATTGTGACTGCAGGAACAAAAACGTTTACACAGTAGACAATAAATTAATCCACAAAATACTGTCACACAGCAAATGGAAACTCAAATAATTTGGTATCATCAAATACCAATCCAATACAAACAATAAACATACAGACCGAAACGAGTAATTTTTGGGCGTATTAATCATAGTAAACAATAGGTCATGAATGTGAAATTATTTGTCACAGTGTAAATTCACGGATTAATACGTACCACACAATGGTGTGTGGACACAAAACAATAATGTCAATAGTGATTTGTTGGTTTATAATTATTATGCTACTGCCTTTTTCCATAAAATTCTGCCGATTACAGAAATACTTACCCAACTGCGCCAGAAGGAGGGTTGTGTTTTTTAATTATGTAAGTATCATTTGCGTATCCTCCTTTAAAAATAGAGATAAAAATATCATATGTTTTTCTTTGGATCTCAAACTATCCCTACACACGTCGAAATTGTTTAGAGATTAATAAACTATTGAGTATTGAGGTTTAGCTCGATTTTTATTGTCTCCATTCGCTGGTATTTATTTAAGCATGAATAAGGATAGTGCAAGTGACTTATGCCCGTTTTCACCATCAATCCCTAATTTTTAAATGACTCCTATGGTAACAAATAACAGGAACTTTGTTTACATAGGGGTCACATAAAAATTAGGGATTGATGGTGAAAACGGGCATTAGACTGATAATATTGTTACATAACACCCATTTAGGAATTTTCATCGTAAAGAAGGAAAAGAAATCCATCTATCGCCATCCAAAAACAAACACCGCAATTTATCTTGTTTTATCCACGTTTCATTGTCACCCTATTTTTCGCCAAACGAAATGCCCACTACGCACATAATACGAATTAATCACTGAATTTTGTACAGCTCTGTCCGCTGATTTAATACACTCATTGTTTTGCTTTAAATCCAAACGAAATGAATTCACGATAAAACTTTTGTCTGTTTTTTTTTCTCGCGCAAACCACTGTGCAGTGAAATGTCAATCACAGTTTGGCTCAAGGCGTGTTTTTCAATCGTATTCATGAATGCATAAATGATTTTATTTATTTCATACCAGCTTCGGCCCACTGCTTTGTGCGTGTGGATTGTCTGTTAAAGAAATATTTAATCCTATTTATTGCTCATTCCCAAAGAACAATGGAAAAAGGACAATTTTTTCCAAATTTTATACTCTAAGAGGATGAAACGGGGATCCAAACTATAATGCGAGGGAAGTCGCGGGCAAAAGCTAGTCATTAATATAGTTTTTCAAAGGTCACGTTCATTTTGCATACTTAATATTGTTTTACAAAAGTTAGTAAATACATACTGTAATACTTGTTAAGTTGGTCTCGGGGTCGTGAAATAAGTTCGTAGGCACAATTCGATCATCAACAAGTATATTGTCAATTTAACACAACGAAATGTACATGAAACTTGGTTTATATCAGTCAAAACAATATCTAAACACCAAAATACTGGGAGAGTAAAATAGCGCGCGTCGCGGCCATGGGCGGACTGGCAATAATGTCGAATTTAGAAAAGACGCCGGCGACCGTTGGTGAGAGGGCGCCGGGCAGAGCGCGCGAGCCCGTGAGTTGTAAAATAAAGCCCGCCAAAATCGAATGCGAGCGTTAACCACAGAGGTCGCGTTACAACCTCCCCCTCTGACCAAGACATAGCGCCCTCGCGTCAAGGTCAGCAAACGATACCTTGGGTCTACCACCACGCCTATGCCTCTGACTGAGCCGTTTCGGCGGCCCATCGCCTACGGACGGGGTCAGCTGTGGGACGCGATACCCTTCTGCGAGTTCCTTCGACCGGTACGCGGTAATCGCGGCGTCCCTAGCATGATGAAATCGGTTTCGTCGATCCAGATCGCCAGCGGAATAATAGCGCGCGGAATGAATATGACGTGCTTCGTCAGCGGGTTTGATGACGTCATTTCTATTACGGAACCCCTTGTAGGGCCCTCTCCTCCCCCTAGACGGGACGTCGGATGGCAGCATGTCACGTGACTCTGGGTTCTCGATTTGGTTCTTACTAAAAGAAGCTAAATCAACGTCGGCACAACATGGATGTAGTGGTTTTCCGGGAGCCTCCCCCTGCATTGAACCTGCCCCGGGGCAATAACCATCGCGAGGCGATATTGTAGGGAGTTTCCGGTCGCTCCGACCGTTAACACGTTGAGTGCCGCGGGCTCCGTGCACTATACAGGTACTCAGCTGCATCGTCGGTCTTGATACGCCTTTAGGCCTTTCCTTACCCTGGAGTACCCGGTCTGCTGCTTCTACCTTCATCAGCTCTGCCTTGCCGGTGGTAGATAATTCAAAGCTGGTGATGAACGGATGCCAACATCGTGGCCCATCGTTGAAACGCCAGCTGCTCTGCGGTAAGTCCAGCAGGATACCAGCTCTAGTAATAAAATCCCTACCTAACAGGGTCCTAGTTCGCGCGTGTGGTAGCACCAAGAACGCGGTAGGTACTATACGACCTTTCAAGGTGACATTGACCTCGCCTTCGAGCGTCGTCTGTAGGTATTGCGATCCATCTGCAAATCCTACGATACGTTCGGACTCCCTAAATATAACACCTGCCTCGCGTAACATATTATACAGAACGGGGCTTGCGATAGAGTGTGTGGCCCCCGTGTCAATAATTGCCACCCCCGTTCGGTTTACGACCTGAATTTCTATCAGCGGTCTCGGATCGTCGTCGCTGTCTATGACATAGGTCGTACTAAAGTCCGATTTACTCGTACTACTCGGACCGGGTGCGCCTTTGCAGTTATCGCACTTTGACCTAACTACTCCCAGCTGACCGCATCCGTAGCAACGTAGGACATTACTATCGCCCGACTCAAATGTAGTTACGTCACTTTTAATTTCTTTATTGCGGCAGTTATCTTTAGTATGGCCGAAACGTTTGCAATAACTACACCTGGGTCGAACGCGGCTTTTCCCCTCACTATCGCTGTTATTCGGATTTAAAACTCGCGGGTTATTCGACACAGATTCACTACACGAATCGAAATAAACTTCGTCGCGATGTTTACTCATAAATGAACTCGGGGGGTCGTTTACGGCATGCGACGGGTTAACACTCGGGCCCGCGGTCGAGCGGCATCGCGCAGTTGGTGGGTTAACGGGGCTCGCGCTATTATTATTAACGACGTGAGAACTCACCTCTGCCAGCGACTCTTCTACCAACATGACTTTACTTATCAGCTGTTCCAGCCCGTCCACAGTGTCACGAGGCACTCGTTTTCTTATCTTACGATCTAAAAGTCCATAAACAATGTCTAGCTTCATTGCTTCGGGTACTACGTACGGTAACTTTGATAATAAGGCGCGCACTTTATTCACAAACACATCGGCTCGTTCGTCACTTTGTTCGGCGGAAAATATGTCGCGAAATATTTTATACGCAGGTCGCGGCACGCCGAACATTCCTCGAAGTCGCTGTAGGGCTTCGGTCCATGACGTCACCGACGACTTCACGCCTTGCCACCACACGGCGGCCTCGCCGACCAGCAGCATCGGTAGCCCTCTTGCCACTAGATCTATTCACCACATCAGTCTTATTATTGTCTTTCACCTTGCTTCTGCACTCTGACTGATAATGACCAAGTTTATTACACCTGAAGCACTTTACACTTCTCTTGTTCACTGTATTCTTCGCAACAAAGGCTGAAGTTTGGGGTATTTCATCAGCTTTCTCCTTCATACGCTCCTCTTCGACTAATAATCTAGCCACCAAGTTGTCATAAGTTTGTTTACTGTCAGGGGCAGACTCCCAGGCTGATATAAAGTGTTTGTAGGAATCAGGTAACGACATCAACACTTTAGTTACCACAAAGTTGTCTGATATGTCTTCCCCTAGCTGACGCAGTTGATTTTGCATCTCTCTTATCTTCGATAGGAATAGAGACATCTGTATCCCCTCTTCATATTTATACTGAAAGAAGCGCTGCTGTATGATGTGAATGTTTGTTTCACTTCTTTGCTCGTACACTGCCAACAATTTGCTCCACATATCAGCTGCAGTATTGCATGAAATGATATGTATCATAACTTCTTCACTTATACGTGTGACTATTATGGTTTGAGCCTTGGCATCTTTGGCATCCCACACCTTCTTATTTTCCTCTGTCTTTTCTAGCTTTCCTTCGACCACACTTAACAAATCCTGGCCTCTTAGCACGACTGTGGTTTGAAACTTCCAAACATTCCAGTTCTTTGGTTCCTCTAACTTGATTAGACTCAGATTTCCGTCCATGGTTGCTCCTGCTTTCCTGCCTGCTCGTGATCACGCCTTCCCGCCCGAACTTAACCTCAAAATGTCGGATGCTGGTAATTTCACACGCAGTATTCTTCTCACTTTTATTATATTCCTGAGTTCTATACGAGCCTGGGCCCATAACCTATTAGCAGGTTTATGGGATTATGAATAATAAAGTGATATTTCTTAGAAAATTTGCAGTTTTATTAGAGACACACGTTACAACGCTTACAACCACAGAGCACAGTGTTGCCAACATAATAAATAATTACATTGTCTATTCCAACAATGCTATTTTTGAGCAAATGCTATCAAGTAGCATGTGTGTATTGGGCCTTGCTGGAAAATAGCATGCTAGTTAGTAGTTTGCTAGTAAATCGACCAACTGTTGATTTTTGAGCACGCTACCTGAGGAGCGGGGTAGTGGGGGCTGCGTTTAAAGCATGTCTGAACGTGTTTGCTTTGTAGCATGCTTGTTAGTAGCAAGCAGTGAGTTTAGTCAGTTCAGTGTTGGTTGTGCGTAAAATGGCAACAATTTTTTAGTACATTTCACCGCGAGCAAAAACACAATTTTATTGAGTTCAGTACGAATAGCTAATTGATTATTCATTTCAAGGCAGCGCTTGTACTACAAACAAGAGTTCTGTAGCAAGTGTGACTGGGATGTTTGCTTTGAGCATGCTAATACCACGGCATACTCAAAACTAGCATGCCAATACCTAGCATGTGTACCCAGTACAATAGCATACTCAATATTAGCATGCTGTCAAGCATGCTTAGTAGTGTGCTACTTTCGAGCATGTGTATCTGTAGCTTTAGGCTGAGTTGCACCATCTTACTTTAACTTTGACACTGTCAAAAATCTGTCAAACTCCATACAAAAAACACACCGGCTGCCGTTATAGTTGTGGTCAAAGTTAGGTGGTGCAACTCAGCCTAAAAATAGCACTTTTGCTTGGCTCATAGTTTGCCATCTTCTGGACATAATCAAACGAATCGTCTGCGTACCTAGAGGTCGCTGATGTCGACGTGGCTGTGATTTGCTGCGAAACGGTCACCGGTGATGTAGCAAAATAACTTCTATTACAATTGGATAAGATGCCATAATGTCAAGCTTGATGTGACGTCATCTGGACATAATAAAACGAATCGCCTGCGTACCTAGAGGTTGCTGATGTCGACGTGTCTATAATTTGGCCTACTAAATGGTCACCGACGATGTAGCAAAATAACTCCTAATACAATTAATTAAGATGCCACAATGTTAAGCATGATGTGCCATCGTCTGGGGGCTTAGTTTGAGCTTACATCAAACGTATTCGCTAGCGACTGCGCAAAAAATTACATTAATGTATGACGGATTGTACAGCGTCCCTAGCGGATACTTTCAAGAACTAAAATTTTTTTGACGTGCTCGCTAGCGACGACGTTTGATGTAAACGCACACTAAGCCCTTTGGACATAATCAAACGAATCGCCTGCGTACCTAGAGGCCGCTGGTGTCGACGTGTCTGTAATTTGCTAAACGGTCAGCGGCGATAGGTTAATGAGACCGTAATGGGGCAAGCTATGCGGTACGAAGGCGGTGGGTTGAGGGTTAACAGCTTCTGCTCACGGATTTGCTCACATATTATAATACTAAGAACGCGTGATACTATTTTCTAAGACTAGAATATAAAAGAATGTAAAAATCAATGTCGTTTCTTTCTTTCATAACAATACCCTTATTTTGAGATAGATATATTGCAATAAAGATAGGTGAGCGTGCTATGGAAAGGGCTATGCTCGGTATTTCTTTACGAGATCGAAATAGAAATGAGGAGATCCGTAAACGAGCTAAAGTCGCTGACATAGCCCGATGGATTAGCAAGCTGAAGTGGCAATGGGCAGTAGTAGCAATATTACGCAGAACTGACAGCCGATGGGCTAGCAAGGTTCTGGAGTGGTGGGACGTCTGCCCACAAGTTGAACCGACGACCCGATAAAGGTAGCAGGAAGGCACTGGATGCAGGCTGCTACCAACCGTGCGATATGGAAGCCATTGGGGGAGGCTTATGTTCAGCAGTAGACGTCCTGTGGCCGAAATAATGATGATGATGAAAGGTAGGTTAATAAAAAAATTGTGTTGCATTATTACTGCTTTTATCTTGAGTGTTATCATAACGGAGTTCACAACCGGAGCGGATGGCTTCAATGAACACACCCTAGTACTTTTAAATAAACGCAAACGTTGTGGCGTGAAAATCTACTACACGACATCGTGTCCATCCACGATGCATGTTTAACGTTATATGTGGCAGCATAATAAAGGTTTTTTTATTAAAATAAAATGCCACAAATCGTGTACCGCGTCACCCAGCGATTTACGTACCCCCCTCAGTCATTGAGATAAGGCAGAAGGATGTGAGTGCCGGGTATATTACATTCCTAAGTCTGCGCCTCGCATATTCACTCCTGTACTCAACACTGGTCCCTAAATCTTCCACATAAGGCAGAAAATCCTGTGAAACATCAGCAGTAAAGCATAATAAAAGCAGAAGTGACAAATCCCTGGTTTGCGAGAACAATTTGTATTTTTAAAACTAGGTCTCGAATGTAGTTGAGGAGAAAAATCTGTATAAAATATATTCATAAAAGCGAAAGGTCACTGACTGACTCACTCATCACGAAATTTCAGAAACTATAAACTTGAAATTTAACGTAGGTTCTTTAAAGGGTGTAGACATCCGCTAAGCACGGATTTTACAAAACTCAACCCCTCAGGAGGTAAAACGGGGTCCACGCGTACGAAGTCGCGGGCGGGCGCTAGTTTTAAATAATGTGCTATGTTAAGATACTTAAGATGTAGAATAGGTGTGTTGTAATTTCGTTCTTAATGATACCTAGACTGTGTTAATGAGGTTTATTACCTCGGTGTCTGAGCTAGGCGAAAATGGCGGTTACTGGGTACTTTACTGTTAAATATTCCCAGAAAAGTGTTTAAGTGGAAAATCGTGTATTCATTGTATCGTAGCACTTTTCCTCTGCATCTGTCATTTAAGATTTTCATCATTATCATCATCATCATTATCATCATTTCAGCCATAGGCCGTCCACTGCTGAACATAGGCCTCCCCCACTGCTTTCCATGTTGATCGATTGGTAGCGGCCTACGTCCAGCGCTTCCCTGCTACCTTTATGATGGCGTTTAATATTTTAATTTTTTTTTCTTCTATCGCGTAGTATGTAAGGATTGTGCTCAAAACAGCCTTAAAATCATGTTACATTATGGTTTTCTTCCATGTTTCGTTTGTATCAAATAAAATAGTTTATCGACCTATTCTATTTGCAAGTTTAATAATCAAGAGCGGATCCCAATTAGTGTAATTCGAGAGCCAAACCCAAATCTTTGGAGTCGGACCACGTATTTAATGAAATATGGGTTTCTGGAGAACGGTCAGCTAGTTACAATTTGAACGTTTTTAGGATGAAGATTGTAGAGAGAATTGAAATCGTGTACTAAAACGTTTTGTCACAGGACATCCATTGCTGAAAATAGGCCTCCACCAATCGATTCCAGATTGGCTAGTTAAATGATTTGACCCACATCCAGAGTGTAAATTACTACCTTACAAATAACTGTTTCTTTATCATTTAATAATAAATACATTTTTTATGTATTTCCGGCCACGTCATAACGACGTATTGAAGTGTAAGCTCGCGTCATGCTGAGTCAGAGCTTCGAAAGGGGCTTTTGAAATGTCTACGCATCATTCGAAGCTTTGTCGATGCTTGTAGCGATTGAAGTGCTATAGAAATCGATGGACAATCGACAGCACATCGGAATATACATTTTTTATGCAAAATAGTCTTTATTCCAACGAGATAAGACGTCATTGTGTTTAGATTGATGTGATTAGAGTCCAAAGGTTGAATATCGATTATGTTTTCATTAGGCGAATAGGTTTTCGCGACAAATATGACAGAAATAGTGTGATATCACCATTATGACATCATAATGGTCTTTAATGACGTCATGGAAAAGTTCTCGAGTGGCGACCACGGGCTGGAAGACGTAGCGTGGGCAGGCCTCCTACTAGGTGTACCGATGATCTGGTAAAGGTCGCGGGAAGAACCTGGATGCGGGCAGCGCAGGACCGTTCATTATGGAAAGTCTTGGGGGAGGCCTTTGTCCAGCAGTGGACGTCATTTGGCTGAAACGAACGAATGAATGGTCTTTTTGCAAGAGTCTGGACTTATATACCCACCTATGCCATTGATGTTGTTAAAGGCGATTTAAGGAAAGGCATGCGAATATCAGACCTCCCCAACCCATCTGGGCAGCATGAAGAGTGGAGGGCCAAACTTTCCATTTGCTTCTATTAAATTGGAGAGCTTCTGAAAACTAAGTTCTGGATTAGAATAATATTTACGCCCGTATTCCCAAAAAATACTATGAGGTCTCACAGTGCGCGTGGACGCACAGGGTGACACACGAACCAATCACAGAGCTCTATTCTACGCTGTGCGTTCGATTTTATGCGTCACTAAGAAAGGATCGTTGTGAATACGGGCATTAAACTCTCTCTTATGTATTTATTTATTTGCCACTAGGTGGCATTTTCTAACAAAATATTTGATCTAGTTCCCTTTATTTAGTTTAGTTTAGTCAGCACTATCCTTGTGCAGTAATACATCCCTTTCAAAATAGAAGATAAACAATTTATTCAAGAGACGCGTAAACTTGAGGCAAAAATATCCTGGAGCAATTGTACTGTACAAGGGCTGGCAAATATTCCAAAGAGGAAATTAAATATTTACTAGCGGTCCCACTAAAGTACCAGTATCTGTCTCCTGTCAGGGAAAAAATATAGAATTGTTGGTAGAGTTGAGACTTAGTTTAAGCAAACGCGGCGTCAAGTTAAATCGCTTATTTCAGATCATGACCCATAGTAAGTAATCTGACGGCCTAGTGTGAGTTTTCATCAAGTGAGCGCGTCAAAAAATGACATTCAATGTTTGACGGATTATACAGCGCCCCTAGCGGGAAACGTTCAAAAACTAAAATTTGAGGACGTTTGGTGTAAACTCACACTCAGCTCACAGGCCTACCTGAGTGTTGAAATCGACACCCGATTCAAACTCAAGAAAAAATATACTGAAATCTGTAATACCTACGTTATACAGGAAGTTTGCCCTTCGGTACGCCTAATTTTTTTGATATAATTTCATTTGCCCGAATCACATTGGCTGAAACTTATAATGGACAATTAGTGTTCAGTCTAAGAGTTGGTTTCACACTATTATACCTACTTTCACTGAAAAAAATATAAGCCCAATTTTTCGCGAAATTTTTAGTGATTCGATAGAGACCTTAAAAGCCTATATGCAAAAATAAATGAATTTTATGAATTTTTTATTTTATCAACTAGCCCGGTCTGTGAGCACGTAGAATTTTGTCACGACTGTGCGACGAGCGCCCGCAGTGAGTGTGCGAGCGCAATAGGAATATAATTACGCGCGAGCGATAAGGATGGCTAGCTTGGGGTCATTGGACAAAATTCTATGTGCTCACAGACCGAGCTTTAATCAATTTTAAGCGTTGCCAGTTAAGATTAAAACATACCCTTACTGCCATTGTCAGGGATAAATGAAATGAAAGTAGTTACCAATTTGGCAGCCCTAAAGGATCTCAGTTGAGACATCTCACCATTTGTAACTGTAAGAATATCCTTTCCCCGGGTTTTGGCTACTTACACCCTGGAACTGCACGTCAGCGGAAACGCATACTTTGTTTTGTGCAGAACGTTATTTTGGAGTATTCTGCATTTGTAAAGAACTATTAAGTGCGCGAGTGTAGTCAGCTAAAAATGTTAAAGTATAAAATACTAGCTTTTGCCCAGCTTCACACGCGTGAAATTTAGTGTCACAAATCGGCATAAATTATAGCCTAATTATGTTAATCTAGGTTACAAACAATAATACTGTAAAGTTTCAACAAAATCCGTTCAGTAGTTTTTGTGTGAAAGAGTAACAAACATCCGTCTGGATGTTTGTTACTCTTTCACACAAAAACTTCCAAACTTTCGCATTTATAATATTAGTAGGTTAAAATTGTCAGTGCGCAAATTATCACTTTTTTATTAAATTCGTCCAACAAAAAAGGAGACATAAGAGCTCCAGACTACATTAAATTATGTTTGACGTTCACAAGTGCTTTTCGGTGAAAATTAATAAACATATTTTATATCATTTCCTTCGATTCACCCAAGAATTTCCACAACGAATGGTCCTGCGCTGTCCACATCCAAGTACTTACCGAGACCTTCACCAGATCGTCGGTCCACCTAGTGTACCTGGTATATTTATTTTAATTTTATAATAATAATGTTTTTGTGTACAGTTTTTCTGATTTTTTGTCTAAGATACTTCATGAGCTAGGTTGACAGAATAAATTTTCTCCCATAAATATTCGAATACCTACTCCTACACTGTCGCTTGCATATTTGCATATCTTAGACCCCATTTCCCTCAATATTTTCCAGCAAATGAAGCTAATCCGCAGAATCAAGTTAACCGCAATGACGTCACTAGTTTTCGCGCTAAATCTCGCAGCGGAACTGGAACCGAATAAATATGGCCGCCGCTCGCAGCGCGGGAATATCGGCCATGCAGGATTAATGTGACCCCGCGTAATTTGTGGCCAAGTTTAAGTTTGTTTTATCAATTGGCGCCGGTTCTAACATGTTTTGGTTAAATACCACCGGTTAATAACGGGAAAGTTACGATCAAATTCGGGGTTAATTGCTTTGTAATGAATTGTTAAACAAAATACAAAATAAGCTTTTTAACCATGTCTTGGCAGGCTGGCAAAGACTGTGACAGTGTCAATCATGGTTTATAAAAAAAAACGACGCTGAAAAAGTATAAAACAAGATTTTCAGAATACTGAACTGAACAAAGTTGCTAATGTAGTTGCATAGTAATTTTCAGCAGTCACACGTTGTCAAAGTGCTACGGTAGGTAGGTATATGTAACGAGTGACTACGCCTTTTCAAACATGAAAATTACTATGCAACTACATTAGCAACTTTGTTCAGTTCAGTATTCTGAAAATCTTGTTTTATATTTTTTCAGCGTCGTTTTTTGTCATAGTTGGGTTTTAGTTTTTTTACTTTTTATTTATTATTTGTACTATTTTGGTGTTAAAGTGTATTTGTGGCGCATAATATGAACAAAAGTTAAATTGATTAACTAATAAGTAGTAAAGAAGATGTTAATTATATGCAATCAGCCCATGAATACAGGTAAAGTCACAGGCAAATGCTAGTAATATATATATATATTCAAAATGTACAAGTAAAGCGCTTTCAAATGATACCAAACACGGCATATTTATCTTAACTTTATTTTTTTACTCTGTATGTTTTGTCCGCTAGAGGGCGCCACATTAGATTTTGTGAAACCTCATATATCCTATAATCAGCAGACAATTAAGACGCTTCTAATGATATGTCATTTGTCGAATTCTGATAAGTAGTTTAGAAGTTACGAGGGAACAGATGAACATACATACATACATACATACATACATAGCCTGTCAAAATCATAACCCTCCTTTTGCTTTGCCGAAGTCGGGTAATAAGAAGGTGGACAGACGACTTCATAAAGGCGCTGGATGCCTAGGCTGCTACCAACCTGTCAGTCTGGAAAACGCAGTTATTTTCCTACTTTTTAGCGGACATCTTTGGAGTCGGTTTGAACTTGTTAAATGGTTTTTATTCCACAAACAATAAGTCATGTTTTTCCACTTTTTCATTATACAAGAATACAGTAAATAACAAAATTAGCAACAATATCAAAATGTGCGTCATTAAAGTGAAATTTTCACCGCCATTTTCCATTTTCAGTCGTTCATTATCAACTTCCGTTTCCAGTGGTGGTATACTATGACACCCCGGTTCCGTTCGCTTTGATATTACATGTAATGTGGGAATTTCAGCAAAATACAGGCTATTTTCAGCTGAAAACTGACTGGTTTTTTATGCATGATAAGGCAGGTATTTGACTGCAATCGGACCTGGTGTTAAGTGAGACGCAGTCTAGGATGGCACATATCACATTACGCGATGACACGCGATCAACCGGCGTGCAGCGATGGCGACCAGACTTAAATGCATTGATTGCCATCGCTGCACGCCGGCGCGTCTTTCCGTTCTATACATGGCCAGAACGCACCCATAGGAAACTGCTCGTGTATATTTCGGAGTGCCTGTTTGTAAATCTGTGACTCCAAACTATACACGAATTTTGCGTACTGATCGTGTATAGTTTGGAGGAGCTTAGTAAAAAAAGTCATCTCCAAACTATACTCGATTAGTTTCTACTACACCACTTACACTTGACTAGAGTGTGTTTAGTTGATATTGATTTAGTAAAATTCAGTAAAATATGGAACTATATTTAAAATTACATTTATTTGATATTATTACATAAAATATTATTATTTTACTGAATCTATAATAAATCTAGATTTTTAAAACTATTGTAAGTGGTTTTTGAAATTAAATTGATTAGGTAGATTTCAAATTAAATAACAATTTAATTAATATGAGAGAGAGTGAGAGAAGAAAGTTCAACGCGCATTAAATACAATATTATGCGAGACTTTAAATGCTAGTACCTCTAAGTATGAATTTTTGATATAAAACGGCATTAGTTCTTATGCCTCTCACCCAAAAAATACCTCAATTAAGCCCAAATTTGAGACACGCAGTCAAACCTTGAGTGACGACGGAAACTAGCCTAGATGGAGGACATATGAAATTGAACTTCTGCTTCTTCACTGATGAAAACTTATCATTTACCATACCATATCAATAAACAATAATACCATAAACAATAATAATAATAAATTTAATAATAATAAATTGTTTATTTTCACACCTTATAGGGCTTATACATTACATCTAAAGTTACAATTAGAATTAAACATACATTATGAAGGAACAGAGAATGGTGTGACTGGAGCCTAATGTAGGGCAGCCCTGTATTTCAGGACTCCAGGTCCCACCCGTGAGGTTGAATGTATATAATGAGAAGACATGAACAGTGAAAAGACATGAAACAAAACGTCGAATTTTTTTAAATCTCAGGTCTTTTGAACGCATTTCTGAACGATGTCTGGTTTTAATTTCACCCTGTTTCTGCTGTAGACTACCTCCAGGGTAAACAGTTATAAAGCATGGGATTCTTTGGGTTCTCGCCTTCACTGCTTTTAACGCTACTACTACTAGGTCTCCCTATCCGTGAGAGGGCAACTACTTTTATTTTTGATTTTTTACACTTAAAACTTCATTGTACCTATTGTTCACGCAGAACTAATTAAAGAAATACATTATTTAGTTTAGAGAATTTATTGTACTTTAGACAATTATATTACATTGAAATTGGAGTTAACGTGCCGGCCGGCAAGCCGGTTCGATGGCTGATATAGATGACCTACGCTGAACTGTCCCACCAAACTCAATGACAGGGGGGCGCTACCATAGTTCAATTAGATTGTTTCCAACATGGCAAACATCGGAACCAGCGATCCGGTATTGACGGTGGCGCCCCACTGTCGATGTCATGGATAGGACACAGTATTTTGGAACTATAGGCGAGAGGGGGATACAGTGAATGGAAGAGTGAATGCGCGCGCGGACCGAATGAGATCGACCGATAGTGATGTGTAGCTGTCTGTCATAGACACCTATCATTTAATGAAAAGATGAACTAAAATTTTTCATCGCGACTACAATATGCAGCGTGACAACTGCAGTTCGGACTTCATTATGCGTCCACTACACATACAATAAAATTCGAACTATCGCATATTTTTTCTTTCTAATTCTAATTCAGTAAAAAATGTTTTTGAGACCTTCATACAAAATTCAAAAGTTATTATCATATGACAGAACTTAAGACCAGACTATGTGCATTGAATAAAATGTTTTTCTTTTTATCATCAAGCTTAGCAACCTAATGTTACTATGACACCCGAGTTAATCCACATTCAGCACCATAGCCTCCCCTTCTACAAGCCCCTCTACAAATGTCAAAATGTCACTTAACCCTTTTAGCACCAGTTTTCTTTTGTTTTTGAGAAGATGTAGGTACCCAAATTTTTATTTCAGTTAAATTATAGTCCAGTCGTTTGGTACAAATTAACGTGGTTACCTGGAGTATGGTAATCTGGGTTACAAACAATAATATTGAACAGTTTCAACAAAATCCGTTGAGTACTTTTTGCGTGAAAGAGTAACAAACCTAAGACACAGGAATCTTCCTAGTTCAGGTATCAACCCACCAACGTCCAACATTCTTACTTTTTATTTTTCCTGATTATTTATTATTATAAATATCATAATAATTATCTGTTATGTTGGTGAGAAATAAACATGACTTTACTTTACTTTACTTTACTTTAAACATCCAGACATCCAAACTTTCGCATCCGCGACTTCGTACGCGTGGACCTCGTTTTACTCCATTAGGGGTGGAGTTTCGTATAATCCGCTCTTAGCATCTATGTATAGCGCATACATACCTAAATGTAAAAATGGCTTAATAGTGCACAAAATTGGCAATAGGTGGCATAATAATGGTTACTTTTGGGTTTGAAATGTGATTGAACGATGACAACTAACAACAGTTGTCAGTTGGGTAAAATTTTATTTTATTTGGAAAAAGACAAAAAGTGGTAAATGGGTTAACGTGCGGGGGCTGAAAAATCATGTTGTGACGTCACGCGCGAATATTGGAAATTTTTGAAAATTTAAAAAGGTCCGTAAACTTCTCGAGGCTCTATCTTCGGTAATACTGGATGGATTGAGGTGAAATAAAGACTAGTGTAATGCATGTGATCTAAACTTTAAATTAAATCATAATTTAACTTAATATTACAACTTATGCGTGTTGTCCATTGGTGAAATATCAGCTCCAAAACAAATATCTTTTCTATGGCAGAATAAGAAACACCAAAAAATCCTTTATCAAAACAATGACACGTGTCGTAAGATGATTCAATGTTTAAAGTAGACACGCAGATATGAATTAATCTATCTATATAAATAAAAATGAATTGATGTTCGTTAGTCTGATTAAAACTCAAGAACGGCTGGGCCAA